>NC_141820.1:14552034-14710963 GCF_982586985.1 Callionymus lyra
CCATTTTGAAGTTAAAGTCTGCCTCACTAACCACTAACTTACCAGGATTTCTTGCCTTTTTTCCAATCGTAACAGACCCAGAGAGTACACGAGTTGTCAAGGGATCAACCTCGTGGCATCGTAGGGTTAAATCCAAAAGCGTGGCACGATGGCGGTTATGTCTGAAACAACAACATCGCCCGTTCAACATGACGCCAATGAGAAGCTTTTTTTTTCTTTCAACCCAAGTGTTCTTTACAGTGACTCGCTGCCAAATTCCAGTAATGGAACGGCAACTTTCGGTCTCGTCTGCACGTCCCCGACATCATCGTTCTTTCGCGTTTGGCATGGAGAGCGAGTAACACTTGCCGATGGGGAAAGTTTGCTCAAAGGCGGAATAAAGGCTGAGTGCTGGCGACGACTGACCGCAATCTTTATCCGTAGTAGAGAGGCTCTGGTGCAACTTCTTCCACTGGTGTTTCCCTCTTGTCAGTCGCGGCGGAGACCTTTTGGTGGATGTTGACCTTTTTTACATGGACTGTGTGAGTCGTTTGTGGCCAGGGCTCCGGTCAGCCCACAACCATGGGAAGTCCATGTACAAGTTCACCAAGATAAAAATCAGTTTATCAATTACATCTTGTTCCGTAGGAACCGAGACGATCTGCCAAGAGTTGTGAGGAAGTTCAAATTTTTATTTGATCAACACTAAAGCAAGTACTGAGAAAGAGGCCGTTTTCTTTCACTGGATGGTTCAGAAAGTACTTTCAGTGCTTCAGACGTTATGGAAATGAACGCAACTGACATCACCAACCCACTGCCATAGAATACTTAGGTATAGCTAGAGTAATGCATGATTTACAACTGTTTATTAGGTAAACACAATAGTGTTCTGTACATTTTTAAGATTTATTTTGGGTTATAAGTTGATTTAAACAATGTTTTTTAACCTTTTATTCCAATGAACCCTCAGCACTGGGACAAATAAATACAGCAGGCAGTCCACAAAAATCTAAATATTTAAACTGGATACCGCTCCTGCCCCGGATCAAAAGTCCAACACAATATTTGTAGAAAACACAATGAACGTCCTCATTTTTCACGTATTGCTCATTCCATTAATATGGTTTCAGGGGCTCTCCTGGAGACTATCCCAGCTACATAGGACAAGAGGCAGGTTCATGTTTGATCGTATGTTCAGGTCGCCTTAATTGAAGATTGAATCGCATGTTTCAGGGAAAGCAAAGTTCAAAGTTCTTCCAGATCACCTGGAGATCATAGGCAAGTCTATTTTGCACCATTTGGTGCCACTCAAAAGCTGGAGGTGCAGCATCGACAAATATTTGAAGAAGCGAAACAAAAGGAACGCAGGCTTGTATGAAAAAAAGAAAATTAAAATGCATCTCTATAGAGGGTTCAAGACGGGTATCAGAAGACATGGGGGTTTTCGTTTAAATCACAGTTGATTCAGGACACTCAAATGTGATCTTTGTACTTTGTTCTTTCTCTTTATGTTCTTATTTTATTTTGATTTATTTTTTATGAAAAATTGCTGTATTTTCTGTGGCTATTGGAAAAAAAACAATTTCCCGAAGGAGACCTCCTGAGGGATCAATAATGTTCTACCTTACCTTACCTTACCTTACTTAAAAGGCCAACAAATGTGTACAATTTTTAGGTTTAATTGGATTTTTAGATGATCATCCCCAAGACTTGGACTGCGATACATTTCTCGGCTCATTACCTAATACAAGTTCGTCAGCCCCGATCCTCGGGGTCGAGAGATTCCGAACATCATCAACACATCAAGGTTCTCAGGGAGCCTCTGATCTGAACCAGCAACACGTGATGCTCCAGAGCCTGCAGGGAAGAACGACAACACTGGTGAAGTTTCCTTATCCCATGACAAGGAGGGTTTTTTTTGGGGGGGTGGTGGGGGGGGTGGGTGGTACGGGCCACGTTCCTGGCTCGCTCCGGCTTGGTGTTTGGCTGCGGTGGGAGGCTGGGGAGTGGGCGCGGTGCTACTTTTCTGCCTACTACCTGGCACGCCGGCGACTATGTCTAGGAAAGAGAAGCGATGCCAGGCCTCAATTACGGCTGGAATAATCCAGAACACACTGAAGCAATTACGGACTTGTATAAATCAATATGCTTCGGGTTAAAGGAGTGATCCGCTCCCCACACTCTCTGACCCAGGTGGCCTTTATTTTTTGAGAGAAGTGGGGTCTTTTTTTTTTTTTTTGATGCCGGGGATGAGATTGAGGTCTATTTCTAAACAGCTGAGCGAGGATGCAATTAAATGTCTAATATAATGGAGAAAGCGTAAATCAACTTAATTTTTTTTTTTTTTTAAAGGTTAAAAGGTTGAGCCAAGACAAGCGGGGGAAGCAGAGAGCACCAGTGACAGACCACCTGTGTAACATCAAAGGCCTTTTAAGTAACAACTCTACCGCCATCTGCTGGTCACAAATGGGAAGCGGAGGATTAAAATGATGCAATAATCACTTTTAAGCGTATCAGCCGAAATACAGCAACACTCCACTGTTAAAAATGCTCAAAATAAATGGCTTTTTTGAATAGAATTTTGTTGAGATATTCTCTAAAATCTTGTGTATTGAAGTTGGACACTGGTGTTTTATATTATTTTACCAAAATAGTTTTATATAATTATAGTTTAAGTAAGTTCTTTTTTAAGTAAGTTTCTTACAAAACAGTCAAAGATTTTGTTAAAGCGCCCACACCATTGTTACCTGTATGAACAAGTAAGTAAGTAAGTAATATTTATTTATATAGCGCTTTTCCAGACCAGGGTCACAAAGCGCTTAAACAATCAAAACAATATTAAATAAAGTATATACTTTAAAGGTTGAGATAAAACTGATAACACAACAGGAGTTCCAGAAAATCAAGGAAAAGCCTAAACAAATAGAAACGTCTTAAGATGTTTCTTAAAGGAGTTATAGATACGTTTAGCCACCAAAAATAAACAACACAAGAAACCAGGATCTTCATTGTCAAGTTTTATTTTTTCCCCCGAAAAAGGTTTCATGTTGGAAATGGTTTTCAGTGCTTCACAGATCTGTCTTTTCAATCATACAAAGTAAAAGTTCAGGATTTGGTCAAACTGAGCGAAGCCAAGTTGTTCTGATGGAAAAAAAAGAAAAGAAAAAAAAGAAAAGAAATATCCTACTGAAATTCAAGCCTCACTTCGTCTGAAAACGACGTTTCCATTTTCATCTCGTGTGTGAGCGAATGCTCCCAGAGAAACTTCTTGTGGTTGAAGACCATCCCGCAGTCCTCGCATGAGTAGCTCTGCTCCATGTTGTGGGTGCGCCGGTGTTTTTTCATGTGATACGACATCCGGAACGCCCGGCCGCAGATGTCGCAGCTGAACGGCTTCTCGCCCGTGTGGATGCGCATGTGGGACTTCAGGTACCCCGACTGGATGAAGGCCTTGTCGCAGTACTGGCACTTGTACGGCCGCTCGCCCGTGTGGTACCGGTTGTGCAGCCGCAGCTCGTTGGCCGTCAGGAAGGTCTTGCCGCAGACGGTGCACTGGTGCGGCCGCTCGCCCGTGTGGATGAGCTCGTGCCTCTTCAGCGACGTCTCCTTCATGAACTGCTTGCCGCAGCTGTTGCACGGGTACCGGACGCCGATGTGGATCTGCTCCACGTGATTGGTCAGCTGCAGCTTGGTGCGGTACGCCATGTCGCACTTGGTGCAGGTCCAGGGCTTCTCCTCCGAGTGGGTGCCCATGTGCACCGTGAGCTCGGAGGCCGAGCGGTAGCACTTGCCGCACTGCCAGCAGAGGTACGGCCGCTCGCCCGTGTGCTTCCTCTGGTGCACCGTCAGGCAGTTGGAGGACCGGAACTTCTCCGGACACAGGTCGCACGAGTACGGGAACTCTCCCTTGTGGATCCTCTGGTGGATGGCCAGGTAGGAGAGCTGGACGAAGGTCTTGTCGCACTGCAGGCAGGGGTACGGCCCGGTGAAGTCGTGCTGCTTCTCGTAGTGCTCCCGGAGCCGCCGCAGGAGGGTGAACGTCTTGTCGCACATGGTGCACTGCATGGGCCGGTGCATGAGCTTGTGGCGCTCGAAGGCGGCGTCGTTGGCGAGGATCTTCCCGCACTCTTTGCAGTAGAGCGGGTCGTGGATCCTCTGGTGCACCTTGAACATGGTCATGCTCTTGAACTCCTTCCCGCAGTCGTCGCACTTCATGACGTCCCGCAGGTCGACTTTACAGACGTTCTCCTGGTGCTCCTTCAGAGCCGACAGGTTCTCCAGCTGCTTGCCGCAGTTGGAGCACCACACGGACACCAGGGATCCTCCCTGCTGCTGCTGCTGCTGCTGCTGCTGCTGCTGCTGCTGCTGCTGCTCGCTCTGACTCGGCGCCGCCCTCACCTCCCTCTTCCAGGAGAAGCGACTGATCTTCTTGTGGCAAATGGCGTAGATCTGATGTCGCTTGAGGCCGTGCATGTGCTTGAAGCGCTTCTTGCAGTGGACGCAGTAATAGGGCCGGTCCTCCGTGTGACACTGAATGTGCCGGTTCAGGGTTTTGATGCTGTCGAACTGCCGCGAGCACACGGAACACGCTTTCAGGCTTTTTTTGCTCACTTTCCTATGAGGCACCTGCGGCTCCTCCGATTCGACGACGGGAGCCTCTTTGTCGAGGACGCTCGTCTCCGTCAGATGCTGGACGTCGGCCTCGGCCAGGATCTGCTCCACCGTTTTGCTCTCCTCCTCCCGGACCCCCTCGTGGCCGTGGATGATCTGGTGCTTCTTCAGCGTGTCCTTGTACTTGAAGCCCTTCTCGCAGGTGACGCACACGTACGGCCGGTCCTCGGTGTGGGACCGGAGGTGCTTGGCGATGTCGGCGGTGCACGGCAGGATCCGGCTGCATATGGGGCACATCTTGCCCTCGCCGTCGGGCGGCGTCTGAGGCGTCTGCTGCACTTCCCTCTTCTTGGCTGCGGCGGGAGACTTCTTCAACTCTCTGCTCTTGCATATGTCCTTCTGGTGGCGCTTGAGAACGTAGGGGTTCTTGAACCTCTTCTGACAGAAGGAGCACTTGAAGGGCCGCTCCTCCGAGTGAGACTTCATGTGTCGGTCCATGTCCACCTGACGGGCGAAATATTTCCCGCAAAGAGAGCAGTTTTTGTTCTCAAGTATATCAGAGGTTTCTATCTCCAGGGTGTCGTCCACCTTGGGGTACGTCACGTCCTCCTTCTCGTGCACGCGCATGTTGTGCCGGTTCATGTCGTACTGATCCCGGAAGCGTTTGTCGCAGTTGGCGCACTTGTACTTCAGGTCTCTGTTGGTGGAGTGGATCTCCTGATGCCTCCTCATGGCGGCGGCCCGCAGGAAGCTCTTGCCGCAGACGGCGCACGTCTTGTTACTGGGGTGCTTCTGCCGCTGCCTCTTGGCCGCCGCGGACGACGACTGCTCGTCGCTCAGGTCCTCCCTCTTCAAGTGGAGCCGCTTGCTCTGTTTGAGCGGCTGGAAGGCGGCCGGCTTCATGCTCTCGCCCGCATCCTCGTTGGGGTCCGACGTTTCCGCCACGATCGGCGTTTCATCTTCGGGGTCCAAGAGACTCGACGGCTGCTCGATCTGGATGTAGTCCAGCAGCGTGACGGTGTCGCCCTCCACCTGCACCGTCATGCAGCCGGCGATGTGATCCGACGGAGGCTGCAGCTGGAGCTGTTCGGCGTCGATGACCACTTTCTCCAGCTGCGGGAGCGACAGCGAGGACAGGATGCAGTTCCCGAAAGACGACGGGAGGGTTTGAGTTTCATCTGAGGGAGGAAATAGACGACCGTCAGATGCGATACGATACAGAAGACTTGCTCTTCAAATGAAACTATTTTCAATACCTAGACTGATTGATGCAGATTCTTCCTGCTCTACTCATTACAAAAGGTCAATTTAAATGACCCTATCAGTGAATCAATTAACATTAAGATTACATTTTGACTGAAAACATCTAATATTTAATTTCCAATTTAAACGCGGCTGCAGAGGAACCATGGATCGAGGTGACTCTGAGCTGCTCGTGAATTACAATATAATACATTTCTGGCCTTTCCCCTGTTGATCTGAAAAGTCGCAAAATTTGTGGATAGTCACTTTTTAGAAATAAAGTAAGAAGTAAGTAAGTCATTTTTATTTTCCAGACCAGGGTCACAAAGTGCTTAAACAATCAAAACAATATTCAATAAAGTAGATACTTTAAAGATCAAGATAAAACTGATAACACAACAGGAGTTCCAGAAAATCAAGGAAAAGCCTGAACAAATAGAAACGTCTTAAGAAAGTCGCTAAGAGGGTCTGAAAAGTTGCTGAATCTAGAGAAGAATAATAAAACACACGTACACAACGCACTTTATAAGACATAATGTAACTGCATCATAGAGCCTACATGGACTGCATTGTGTTCAGGGCTGAATACTCTCTTCTATTGCTGTTGTACTATTTTTCAGCTATGGTAACATTAATGCTTAGTAGTAATGTAGCAGCATAGTTTTGAATTATAGGGTCCCTGCTATCACAAATATAACATTTGCGCAAAAAAAATCAACTACAGGCTTCCGAAATGCTGAAATAAATTAAACATGATGAGTTGAGCATATTTCAGCATGTGGCCCCCCTTTGAACTCTCTTTTTTTCAAACCCTCATTGCAGATGGATAGACTTAAGACTGCAGTATAGAAGCATTACACTCAACCAAACACCAGGGAAGGCGGTGTGTGACAGATGCAGGGAAGTCGTTCACAATTCATGTTCACTGAAATTCATTTGAGATGCTGCTGATGCTGGGAACTTAAGAAAACTGCACTTTTAATTTTTGTTGTTTTTTTAAAACAAATGATGTTGATGTTCTATGATGTTTTAAAATAAAAAATATTCTTAAAGCCATTTAAACAAAGTTAAGTGTTGGCATTTGTATTACTCAAAAAAATTGATGCCAATATATTACTATATGCATGTTATTACTTTTACTGCAAATGAATATTGGCTCCAGATATCGCCCTCCTTGACTACTAATAATCGGTATCGGCCCTGAAAAAAACACATTGGTCTATCTTTAGTCTGTAGTTTAAAAAAAAAAAAATTGGTCTATCTTTAGTCTGTAGTTTAAAAAAAGACATTAAGTAACTGAGGCACGACCAACGGCAACACACAGACATGCTGTTATTATCTCTGGTATTATTTGCAGAGGTTTTTTTTATAATATAGGCAATAATGTTGTTCAATTTTAATGGCGCTCAATTGTCTTTGTCTAAATCTTCGTCCAAAAATACGCTTAAAAACATGCAAATACCTTTTAAATGCACATTTAAATGCCTCGTCTGTAACGTCCATCTTGTATTGAAGCCTCAACATTATAAATCGTTCCGGAAAGACTTAATGATCTTATATAAGCCTATATTTTAAGCTTGTTTGTAGCAGAAACTAAAATGCAAACATGCTAAACTGACAGGAAACACTCGGGACAAATATTGCAAGAGCTCACAGGGTAGACAGTAGACCGGATTAAAATGCCTAGAATTTTAAAAAAGGAACATATTGAAACTTTAGAAGTTTTCATTTTGGGTGAACTGTCCCTTTAAGGGTACGTCTATATATTGCGGGTGTCAAAATTCTTCCCATTTGTCGGGCATCATCTCAGGGCACAACTCGTACTCACCAGATAAATCAAAATGTCCCATCGACGTGTTATACAGAAGCACAGATTTAAGGTCCTTCAGGTCAGAGACCGAATTCAAGCACTGCTCAAGGGCAGACGGGATTGTACTGAGCAGAGTGGAAGCCTGGAACACACAGAAGGGAGAAGTTGAATTTGACTTATTCGGGTTGGAGAACGAGTCGCTGAAGTGAAACGCTGGAGTGTTAGTACCTGCTGAATGTCCGGGACTGGGAGAAGCTTCTCCAATCTAGAGAGAAAATCGAGCATTAACACCTGAAGAGCACTGTCGTAGTCCGGCCCGAAAGAGACGGGAAACACTTCCTGGAACAAAACGATCAGCCTTGTAAATTAAAGCACGTGAACTTTGTTTTTTTTGTTTTTTTTTACCCTCAGGGCATGTTTTTAGAAGTTGACAGTGGAGGTGAATCAGAAGTTTATAATCTTGAACATCTTAAACTACACAGCGAACACCATCTTTAACAGTTTTATGAATGACTTAAGATCCTTAAAATGTCCAAATGAGTCAGAGATTGAAAGATAAAATGTATTTGAAAAAGAAAAGCTAATACTTGTATTACTCTTTTGAATAAATACACAGCCTTTATAGTTTTATATTCCTTAAAATCAATTTTTATAATTTTAAAACTAACTTATGGCAGTCTAAAAAAAAATAAGAAAAAAGTTGAAACCCAGACAGAAACCAAGTTATATCTAGAAAAAGTCTGTAGCGATAGATTATTTTAGATGTATGCAAGTAATATGCTTAAAAAAAACAACTAATCAGGACAAGTTAACAGAAGAAAAATGTATTAACTCAACACTTTTTGATTGTTTTCACCACTCATTATTAAACTAGTGCATTCACCAACAAATGAGAATTAACTACTTTGTATTTAAGTTCCTCATGCAATTGTTTAACCTCAAGCCGATACCAAACTATCCAGAAAACATAACTTCCATTCAGGTCGTAAAAAAAGAAACGCACCTGGAAGAACATTTCTCTTTCCTCCGTGTCTTTCAACAGACTCTCAATCTGATCCACGAAGGCAGAATCGGGGAACTCAACATCTGCAAAACAAGGCTGCACAAAAACAGGAAAGAACATTATTTTTTTTAAACATTGTTGTTAATATCAGAGGAGAAAAGCATGGAAAGAAGAGAACCTGAGATGCCCAGGTGGAGACGAGGGTCTTGATCCTGTCCAGGTGGACGTCGATGGTTTCTCTGTCTGCTCCTGGTTCGGATCGACACAGTTCCAGAACCACCTGCGGAGGAAAATATAGTTTATTTTTAAGGTTTTTTCGAACATATACGAGGTGAGGTAAATCTCACCCGTGCTCTCAAGCCCAGCAAGAGTTGAGCCTTCTGGTCGGCGTTCAGCAGTTCGGGTACGATCTCCGTGATGCTGCTGATGAACTCCTCCACCAGGCCGAAGTTGTGAACTTCTCCTCGCTGGACCACCTGCCACATCGCCGCCGACGCCAGGCGCAGCGGCGGGATGAAGAGCCGGAGCGACGGCAGCGAGAGCAACAGGTCTGTGAGATGATCAAACAATTCATTATTGTTATTCATTTTTGAATTGATGTCTATTTGGAGGCAAACAGGCAAATTAATTTAGTAGTAATTAAGTTTGACAGAATAAGTTGTTGCTCTTCTGTTGGTAACATCAGGAACCAAGAAACAATTGTTTCAGTGGTTTTATTTACAATTTATCTTTAAGATATTGTACAAGTAAGTAAGTAAGTAAGTAAGTAATTTTTATTTGTATAGCACTTTTCCAGACCAGGGTCACAAAGCGCTTAAACAATCAAAACAATACTCAATAAAGTATATATTTTAAAGATCAAGATAAAACTGATAACACAAAAGCCTGAACAAATAGAAACAAGCACATGTATCTTAATATATTGTTAAACAGCTGAATAAAGTAGAAATAACTAATATTGATTGTAATCTAAAGCTGATGCACATTTAATTGGTTATATCAAAGTTATTATTTTATAACGGAAGTAAAGACGATTATAATTGGTCAAAAACAAAACTAGTTTATTACTATTTTCTAATTTTCTTTTTATTATTTATTCTATTTTTTCTCTTTGTCATTTGTAACTTGCTATTATTTCTTTAATTGTTTCATGGTATTTTGTGCTTTTGATTTTAATATTTATTTATTTGAAAGGTGGACACCCTTTTATTTTCAAACATTATGTTTTGTGTTTTCTTTTTTAATTGTGCAAAATAAAAAGTCGAAAGTTGATCAAAATGTATTTTTAATAAAGTAAATAAAACCGTATCCCATTGATGAAGCCGTGCTGCGTTCACGCACCGGAAAAAAAGCTACGTAATCTTCACACGCCACTGTCAAATGAAGCGATAACGTGGCTTTCAAAGGTTTGCTTCGATTTAATACTTTGATCCATTATTACGTAAAGAAACATTTTAAGAGAATTCATTCCGTTTTTCCTCTTAATCATACATTTATGTCAACATTTTACACATGACAGACACTTTATGAGTAAATCAGTGGAGTTACATGTGTTTGGCTGCTCGTTAAACGAAAACAACATATGACAGTTGTCGCTAACAAAGTGGGGATTATTTGTCATTAAAAATCAGTTTTAAAGAATTAATGTAAAACTTTTAAATTGAGAGAAAAATGAAGATAACTGCCGCGGTCTCGCTGCACTACAGTCGAGCACTGCACCGGCCCTGAAACGCCACACAAAGCTACCGCCATCTCAGAGCGGTGTACGCCATGTTCAAAATCGTGCGCACACAGTCAAATATAAAACAGAATATCTCGCTGGGCGTCTCGGTTCTGGACTCGGTCTCCATCTCACCGTGTTCGCTGTGTTGTAAAATATCCATATTCCGTCCTCCGGTGTTTTAATAGCCTGGGAAATAAAGTTAGGGTTGTTGTGAGTCGGTGTCCGCCCGACCCTGCGCTGCGAGTTGGCGGGGAGGAAGGGCGGCTCGATATGGACCGCGCATGCGCTCTTAGAAATGTAGTTTTTTATTTTTGAGCGATTGTAATTATCTATATTATATATATGTTACTTAAATGATATAAATACAAATAATAATGACATTATATGATAAATACGCAAAAAAATGTACATCATAAACGCCTACTAAGGAAATACATTCTTCTTCTACGGGGGATTTTAAATAGATTTAAACTGTAATTAGCGCCCTCTAGTGCCCTTTTAATAGAAATGACGCAAATAAGTAGTTCTAAAAAGAAACACTATATATGTTTTGAAATAATACAGTAAAATAATCACCATATACAGTATATATATATATATATATATATATATATATATATATATATATGCTCTGCAAAAAGTGGTCTTTTTGATGTCACGAGCGCAACCACCTAGAGGTTAATAGGGAGGCACCATAACAGGAGAGGGAGTGAAAAGGCTCGGACGGTGGCCGAGCCTGGTGCCTCAAAATCGGACAAGGTTGGAGTGGATGACCGCTGAAAACTCTGGTTCTTTTGCCAGACGAAAGCAATTTTTCCCGATATATATATATATATATATATATATATATATATATATATATATATATATATATATATATATATATATATGGTGATTATTTTACTGATTATATATATATATATGTTTATATATTGTTGTGTTATCAGTTTTCTCTTGCCCTTTAAAGTATATACTTTATTGAGTATTGTTTTGTTTGTTTAAGCGCTTTGTGACCCTGGTCTGGAAAAGCGCTATACAAATAAAAATTACTTACTTACTTACTATATACATATATATATATATATATACATATACTTAATATATACATACATATATATATATATATATATATATATCTTCAGTTACATGCTTGAAATTGACATAAAAAAAAACATTTAAATTCGAATTAATAATTCTAGATTCTCAGCGTTGCTCGTCCTAGAACACGAATAAATAAATAAATGAATGAATACATAAATAATAGTTTCGTTTTTAAAATCTTTTTAAATAGATTACATCAGTCTGGGTTTTCAGACAATTATTGAATATTTTTTTGATTGTTTAAGCGCTTTGTGACCCTGGTCTGGAAAAGCGCTATATAAATAAAAATTACTTACTTACAATAGTTTTGAAATATAGCTTGGAGCGTCGAGTGTGTGGAGAGAAATTAATCTGACAGGAAATCATCATTTTTTAATTTGTGATTTATTAGCTGTCCACAAAAACATGTCATGGAATCTTGCAGCACAAGTGTAACATTCCCCTTTGCTGTTATACTCACCCCCCCTTCATTCTTACACCATATATCATTTATATTCTGTATATCTTGTTATGTTGCTATCGTTTTGTACAATATACAGGTCATTAGAAAAAGAAAAGAAAAGAAAAAATCTAAACTACGTCCTCAGTGAAATCTAGACAGATCTCATGCATGTGTTCAGTCCAAGAGAATTTTTGCTGGTTATTAGCAGGAAAATAAACATTAAAAAGGTTCCGGCAAACAAGATGAACAAAGGGTAAAGGGGGGGGACTGACTGTACAAAGACATTCTCAACAACATTAAAGAAGAGCCATGCAGACCTACAGTTATTCAGTGTTGAATTCCAAAGCAACAGTGGATTAGAAACAGTAGCATTTGGACACACGAGTTATTGTTCAAGCTGCTCTGAGCTCGACGGTCATAAATAAAAACGCTTCAGATCGTGAGGCTACAGCAACACCGGCACACAGAGTGCTTGACATCATTGTGACGAGACACTATTTGCATCTTTTAAGTGCTCTCATGAATAAATTAAAAACAACATTCACCCTTTAAACCTGTGGCGTTAAGATCATTGAGGACGAGCAGCAGATAGATGTTTGTGATACGAAGAAACGAAACGTCCAGCTTGTCACGAAAATATCCTTTTTTTTTTTAAAACAGGTGATACATTTTAGAACTCTCTCTCTTTTGTTACTCAAAATAATGAATATGGAAATATTGCTTCTGTTTCTAAAGCTTAAATACTTTATATAGATTTGTATCTCTCGTAAAACAAAAATAGATGTGGAAAGATAATGAATCAGACAAGTAAGAAAATAACATGTATTATAATTATTAGAATCTACAGCTACAACATGTTGTCACTCTTTCTTAAAATATAGTTTATCCACTACATTTAGACTCTACTTTCTTTTACAAACTCTTTCTATTTATTCTTTAAAATACATTTTACTTTTCTAACTTAAAACCCTTTTGGGATGATGAGCTTCCACACTCACGAAAATATGAATATAATTCAATAATTCTAGTATATTCTCCTTTCTTGCCCGCCCATTAAATCATTTATTTGAGTAGATTATTTATTTAAATAGATTTTTATAAATATACATGCATTGTTTTGGTGTTTTTATGGATCCATTTAAAAGCCTCTTGATTAGCAGAGAACACTACATTTTGCACATCAGAAAAATTAAATTGACTAAAGTTACTTGTTTAAATTATTCATTTGCTTTAAATAGTTTCCTGTGAATCAGTCCTAAAATACTCATTTAGTAGTCAAGAACATTACCATGACCTGTAATACATGACGAGGGTCCCTTGAAGGTTTTACTTTCAGCGGCTGCTGCTGAGCTCCACCATTATTTATTTTAAGAGAACATTAGTGGGACTAATAAGGTGCCCTGAGCGGGAAAAACATTTCTGATAGGCTTACAAAAATATTAAAGAAACTTTATAACTTATTATGTCACTACTTTTAGTCATTTCTGATATTAAAATGTAGCATAATATTCTACTCAACATCCTATAATGAGGTGTAAGAGATTCGCCTCCAGTTTTCGACAACAGTGGAGCTTCAATACTTGGTACTGGTGTGAACCGGTTTAGATTGTGGTCAGAAAACATGATAAACGGTACTTTTTGTTTGTACTTCTTAATAAGATTGTGTTTCTTGTTCATACAGGTAACAATGGTGTGGGCGCTTTAACAAAATCTTTGACTGTTTTGTAAGAAAAAAGATTGAACTTTTCTCAAACGTTGAAGCGTGAATACTAGTCCACGAAAAACACAATTTGATCTTGACGCGAGATTTCACATAGAGTGTCACTATTAAAGCACTGAGACAGAGCATACCTCTGCCAAGGAGCTCATTTCGCATTACTGTTAAAAAAAACACAGCATACAATCAAATCGACAAGACAAATTCATAAAACGTGTTTGATTTCAGAAAAAAACAACAACATGTGGCCAATACAGTAGATTTTAGCCAACAATATTGATGAAATAAAAACGTCAAATTTTGTCAACACAAGTAATGGTCTGATGAAGCTTCATGAAGCAGTGTCATTATCCACTAGAGTCCACTAGATGGCGGTCTCTGCACTATTTTACCAGTTGTATTAAACATAACGTCATTTTTGAGCTGATGGCGCCACCTACTGACCTCTAAGCACCATGACACTGTTTCATGAAGCTTCATCAGCTCATCACTAGTCACAGACAAGAAGTTGATTCATTTCCGTGATTTGATAATAAGCTGCATCTTATGAAAGTAAAACTTCTGTTGAGGTACTTCTGAAAGAAGCTGGACGCATGAACAACAGCGACTATAAACCATACAAGTGAAAAAGAAACCCCTCATTCTAAACCTTCTGTTATACACATGGAGTCCAGAAAACCAATCATCTGTTCCTTATGTCATTGCTTCCCGAACATACTATTCAAATATTTTCAGAGCCTTTTGAATTGTTTTGCTAACGGAAAGAAAGACAAATAAACACAAAAAGAAAATATGTATTAAATTTTGTACCTAGTAGAAATAAATATGTAGTTTTTAGTTGTAAATGAATGTATTTTCATAATTTCAAAGTCTTTTTTTCTTGCCTTTAACATGGACTTCATCTAGAGACAAGGGGCCAACATTCTTAATCACGTTCTAAGCGAGGGGCCAAACTCATTCTAATGCTAACTATCTATAACCAGGACTCATTTGAGAGTAATTATAAGTATCATCGCAATGTTATGTTTGAATCAGTCGATGCTAATGCTAGCATAACTATCAGTGTTTTTTTTTTTAGTCATTTTTCTTTATAATTGCTGACATCAGCAATCTGTAACGTAGTAGTCATTATTTTCAGAGTCCACTAGATGGCGGTCTCTACACAATTTTTCTCTGTTTTGAACAACTGTTCTAATGAAACATCAAATTGGCAAAAACAACTATAAGAAAAAAAAAGGTTTTTAATAATAATACTAAAATATGTTCTAATGAAACATCACATCATTTAAAAAAGTGATGGCGCCACCTACTGACCTCTTAACAACATGATACCGCTTCATGAAGCTTCATCAACCCATCACTACTTAAAATGACGTGGCGGACCAGATTTGGTCCCGGGGGCCATGAGTTTGAAAACAATATGTCAACAGGTCGTCATTCTTCCTTATTGCCATTCAAATACGGTTCATGGAACTGAAAAAAGCAAATATTCTAAGAACCTGTTTCAGAGCGAAATCAAGTCGGAAAAAACACCGTTAACATCAACAATCGGTTTCCGAACAAACGGTCAACACAGAAACGCCGAAAGAACCAAACGTAGGACCGACACCAACGGATTCAAACATGCAGGACCGGAGACAAGAAGAGAAGTTTTCTGGGGGGGATTCATGATCATGGAGCTCCGATAGAAAAAAGAAAAGAACAGTTTGTCTATATTTACACTTTCAGAAAGAGATTCTCGGAGGAAAAAAAAAAAAGAAAAAAGATCTGCATAAAGGAGCGTCGTCATGGCAGCTCTTCTGTCGAGATGTCATGCAGAACAAGAGTCTAAAGACCTCGGGCATAGATCGTCTGGAGAGAGAGCACAGTGTCCCCCCAGATCTACGGAGAAATGCAACCACAAAATAAAAGCCTCGCCTAAAATCTGCTACGTGTATCATATCGACTGTATATTGTTGAGTTGACTTTGCTGAGCCTTGTAAACATATGGATCCGTGGATGAAAAAAGCTGTTTTTTTTTTTTGTTGAAGTAGCTTCATGCTCAACTATCAGCAGGAACGGCAGGGATGTGACTCTGACTTAAAGGGACACCTCCGACAGCTTCTGCAGGCAAGGATGTGTGGTGGGTTGTGGGGTGGTGGTGGGGTGGGGTGTAAGGGTTCAGGGGCGGCCGTCGTCACACCACCGAGCCCTTGGAGGTGGACAGGTGGATGGAGTGGACGCGCGCCGCCAGAGTCTTCTCCAGGTCGTGGAGGATGTCGGAGCAGATCCCGGGGCTGGAGGCGGGACTCTCCGGGGGCGCCGGCTCGTACAGGAGCTGCTTGAAGCCGTCCAGCTCGATCAGCAGCACCAGGTTCTTCAAGAAGAAGCCCTCGATGAAGGCGGTGAGTTCGGCGGCGCCGAGGAACTGTAGAAGAGAGAGAGAGAGCACGAGGTCAGACGGAAGTTTAAAATCCACTTTACAAATAGAAAAAAGTGACTTTTAATTCGGCCTGCAGTCACTTTTGTAAACTCTGTTATTCAACAAGAGAATTTAAAATATGCATCTTTTTTATTTGTAAGAGACTGAAGCATCGATTCGAACTCTTAATACTGAAAGTATTTTTCTTCCTTCAAGATGTTTTAAAACTTTTTCTTAAACTGGTTGAAGATTAGGTTATGATGTCACTGTTTGCATTAGCCTGTTAGTAAGTCATTTATATTTGTAGAGCGCTTTTCTAATCTTATAAAAATGTGTCTTTGAAATAAGTTTAAACAACCCTGCTTTATTTGATTTTCTGGAACTCCTGTGTTGTTCTCAGTATTATCTTGATCTTTAAAGTATATACTTTATTGAGTATTGTTTTGATTGTTTAAGCGCTTTGTGACCCTGGTCTCGAAAAGCGCTATATAAATAAATATTACTTACTTACTTACTTACTTTATAAGTGAGTATAAGGCACTCAAAGAATATATTTTTCAAGTAATATGTACTTTGATCATGTAAACAATGTAATATATACAACTTTAATTGCACACAAAATCTAATACAAACCACTTTAATTTTGTCGAATGATGTAAATACTACATTAATATCATAATCAATGTAAAATATATACGACTTTAATCTTGTTATAAATATAAAATTCACTGAACTTTAATTTTGTAATAAATGTCAAAAATATAATAATTTATTTTGGAATAGATGTAAAATATATACAACTTTAATCTCGTCATGAATGTAAAATATACATGGCTTTAATTTTGTAATAGATTTAAATTATATAAAATTAAATGATGTAATAAATGTAAAATATACACGACTTTATTCTCGTTAAATACATTTTAAATATAAACGACTTTAATCTCGTAATAAATTAAAAATATACACAACTTTAATCTTGTAATAAATGTAAAATCTACACAACTTAATCTTGTATTAAATGTAAAATATACACAAATTAATCTGTTAAATGTAAAGAATTACACCAATTAATCTTGCAATAAATGTAAAAGATACAAGACTTTATTATCGTATTAAATGTTAAATATACATAACTTTAATCTCGTAATAAAAGTAAAATGTACACAACTTTAATCTTGTAATAAAAGTAAAATATACACACTTTAATCTTGTAATAAATGTAAAATATACACAACTTAATCTTGTAATACATTTAAAATATACAAGACTAAATCTTGTAATAAATTTAAAATATACACAACTTAATCTTGTAATAAATGTAAGATATACATGACTTTAATCTCGTTATTAATGTAAACTATACCCTACTTAAATGTTGTAATAAATGTAAACTATAATAGACTTTAATCTTGTAATAAATGTAAAATATATACAACTGTAAATAAATAATAATTTAATAAATAATTCAGAAATATATCTATCAAAAATGGGTAAACATGACAAATGGCAGAAAGATAAATGAATAAATATCTGATAAAACTTTCCTGACTTCTACCTTTTTATCAACGTATCAAATCTCATTCTCCACATGATCATATTTCAACAGGTTTCTCACCCTCGCGTGCTTGTACAGGTCCACGCAGGTTTCTGTGGTGATGTTCTTGGAGCAGATGATCTCACAGTGTCTCTGAAGAGCTTCTAGTTGGAAGAACTTGGCTGCAGACAGAAGCTTTCGGAGAGAACCAACACCACGAGTGAGGTATAGAAGACGAGATCATACGTTTGACATGTTTCTTCTTCTCACCTCCATCACTTCAGTGTTGCGTATGTGCAGTAACTCGGTGCCTCCACAGTACAGGTACTGCATGACCAGCTGGAATGAAGAGCAATAACCTTTGAAACCCCAGACAATACTAAATAAAAAATCCTTCTACATTTATATGTCCAGTGTCTCTGTGAAATTATTTTTCTGTTACAATAAATGAGGCATTTACAAAACACAACACTGTGAAAAAACTCTTTTGATCGTAAAAATAAACCCTCACTGTGCGAATCCATTAGCAGCACTCCAGAGACTTTTCATCTTGTCGTTGCATTACTTAACCGTTCTTCCATGAACTAGATGAAAACTGGTCTTAGTAAACAACATACTTATGATTATTTAACTCTTTATGGAGTCTAGAGTTGTTTTATTTACAAAATCTTTGATTCAAAAATGTTTAAACTAAGAGTTACAGCAAAATGTTAAATAAAAAGGATGTAGTATTAATTGTATTTTAAATAGTTTTAAATAAATATTGACATGTTGGAGGATTTCAGACTTCATAAACACGACAAAGCTTTATCTACAAATATTTAATAGTTATTTTAAGCTTAGTAGAAACAAAGTTTCGGTCAAGTTTCCAAATATCCCACATTTCAAAGTAGTTACTTCTCTACTTTTTCCTCTTTTTCACAGATTAATTTGAGTTAATAGTTATATACTTTCATACATACACATTAGTATAATGCTCTTGTTATTACTCTTCATTTAGCTTGGTTGAATCA
Source organism: Callionymus lyra (assembly GCF_982586985.1). Lineage (NCBI taxonomy): Eukaryota > Metazoa > Chordata > Actinopteri > Syngnathiformes > Callionymidae > Callionymus > Callionymus lyra. Next base: position 14,570,614 of record NC_141820.1, read on the forward strand.
GCTCAAATGTCCTCTTTTTAATAGGGTCAAAATAAATAACAATAATAAAAATACAGTTTTTCCCACCAGCCATTTTCCACTTTCCTATCAACATTTTTTTCTATTCACTTTAGCTCCTAGTTTAAAGGGACTGCAAAGTGCAGCTTTAAACCACCAATTATTTTTTGTCAGTGAAGTAAAAACCATCATTTTTAAAGAACTATGAGATACCTTTGGTGGTGTCGAGGAAAATGACATCTGGTGGAAGTAAAATGATTCCAACAATATGACCATGAATGAATGAATGTGAGCAAAAAAAACCTCTACAATAAGTTTACCGTGTCCTCGTCCTATTTATCCTTAATTTGTTCATTTTTATTATACAATGTATGTAATATTTACCTGGTTTCATTAACCTGCACATCTTTGTTTTTTATTTACTTGTTTCTTCTGGAACTAATACTTTTTTCAAATTTGAAACACAAATGCTAAATTGAATAATTACAAGAAAATCATTATTTGGGGTGTTTTGAAAGAAGCATTTAACAATAATAAACATTGCGAAACATCAAATAATGATTAATAATAAGTATTAAAAGTATAATTTACCAGTAGCTTATATCATGATGTGTTGTGATAACATTTCCTTTAACCTTGGAAGACTCTCTGAGTCAAGTTAACATCAGGTTCGACCAGTTTCTTTCAACAATCTTACATGAAATATGTTGTACTTGACGTGACTGATCTCGATGCAGGTGTTCTCGGCCGCCGGTCTGTTCTGTAGGAGCGACTTGAACCTGGAACAAGAAGAAAAGTTGTACATTTTTTCTTTATTTCTTTATTTCTTGTAGTGAAAAGCACTTGTTTCGAAAAAGAAAATGTCAGCTGTAGTTTAATTAAATTATTTAATTGACTTAAAAAGGGTCACCTGGCCGACGCTGTGAAGAGCAGGACCTTGTGTGCATAAAATGGCTTCCCCTCCACCAGGAACGTCACGTCCGACATGTCCTTGTTGTTGAGGAAATGAGGATCTGAGAAAAAAAACACGGAGTTGAAAGAGAAAACATTTGTAAGCGACTCTGATAATGAACTCATCAATAACTCCGGCAGCAATGCATCACTAACTAAACCGTTCAGAATAACACTTTATCATCTCCTCGCGGACACGAAAGTAATTTTCTGTGCCTCAAAGAATGTCTGGAGAAGTCATTTGGAATTTTTAATTATTGATGAGCTTCCCTGGAGAAAAATGAAAAATGGATGCTCGAACTTGACGTTTAAGATTGCGAACGCTAGATGGCGCCAAATAACATTGGAACGATTCGAGACTGCAGCTGCAAAAAAAAAAAGTTTCTTCCCATGATTCAAAGGTCAACCGCAGAGGCGAGAATAATTACATTTGCCTTCCACATTATATACTTAGACTAGTGTCAGTCGCTTTACAAAACGATTTACAAATAATCGTTTTGGAAATACTGCAAAATTGCAAATAATAATAATTTGATGCCAAATGTATTAACCTTTTAAAAAGTTGTTCTTGTTTGATGAATGTAATAAAGTTGTTCTTAAGTCAGCTAATATGGAAATATAGTTTTTATCATTATTTATTCTGCAATATGTACATTACTTGTTCAATAAATGCTGTTTTTTGTATATAATTCTGTGATCTTTGCTGATGTAACTGTCAAATGTAACCACTGTTTGAAGAATACACGTGTATCTTGTCTTATATTAGGTACAAAATAAACAAGTTAAATTTGCAAAATAACTATAGGAAAAAGATGTTTTTAAGTATAATACTAAAATATGTTCTTATGATACATTAAATCATTTTTAAACTGATGGCACCACCTGACCTCTAAACAACATGACACTGCTTCATGAAGCTTCATCAACCCATCGATTGTATTACCATAAAATGGCAACGATAAAATATATTGCGATATATTGCGATACCGTAGAAACAAGCATATACTTGTAGTATTGTCGAGGACTTGAATCTGGTGTTGCTTCATGAAACACTGTCATGTTGTTTGGAGTTCAGTAGGTGGTTAAAAACAGAGGAATATAGTGCACAGACCGCCATCTAGTGGACTCTGAAAATAATGACACTGCTTCATGAAGCTTCATCAGACCATCACCAGTAGAAACTGCTTTAATTTGTTTTGAAACCAAAATATGTACAAACATCAGCTTTAAAAGCTTGAGTCGACTGTATCCTCTCATCCTCAGTCATCGCCGGGATTTAAATGTTATTTTAGCTACAAAGGACGAGGTCATGACTGCTGCCATCTAGCAGCAGTTTAATTGCAACACATCATTTGAATGATGCAGCTAAATGTGGACAAAACTGAAACTCTGGTTATTGCTCCTGATGATAAGGTTCCAGGGTAGAGTCAGTACTTGGGTGATTTAAGTCAGTCTGTCAAACTGAGCCTGAGAAACCTGGGTGTCGTATTTGACAAAGACATGTCTCTAGTTCAACACTGAAGAAAACTGACCAGAAAGTGTTTCTGTCAACTGAGAAAAATCTCTAAACTTAGGAAAATGTTGTTGGAACATGATCTGGAGCTTATAATCCATGCGTTTGTTTCTTCTCGTCTGGACTATTGTAACAGTTTGTTTTCATGTCTTAACAAGAAGGATCTGTCTCGCCTGTAGTTGATTCAGAACTCTGCAGCGAGAATTTTGACCCGCTCTAGTAGAAGAACTCACATTTCTCCGATCCTTAAAACTCTTCACTGGCTGCCAGTTTCTTTCAGGATCATTTTGAAAATGCTGGTTGTTACTTTCAGATCTATTCATGGTCAGACTCCTCCTTACATCAGTGATCTGATCCAGACTTACACCCCAGCTCGGGCTCTGAGGTCTGTGGATCAGAATCTACTGATGGTTCCTGAACACGGTTCAGGACCAGAGGAGAGAAATCCTTCCAGGCTGTTGCTCCTAAGCTTTGGAACGATCTTCTTCTGTGTTTGATGATCTACTGACTCCTTCAAGAAACATCTTAAGACGTTTCTATTTGTTCAGGCTTTTCCTTGATTTTCTGGAACTTCTGTTGTGTTAACAGTTTTATCTTGAACTTTAAAGTATATACTTTATTGAATATTTCTTTGATTGTTTAAGCGCTTTGTGACCCTGGTCTGGAAAAGCGCTATCCAAATAAAAATTACTTACTTACTTACTTACCAAGTGCTTTTTTTTCCCATGTTAATTGTAAATAAACAAAAAAAAGACAAAAAAACATTTTAAGAGGAATCAAAACTTCTTCCATAGAACGGCCTGTAAAACAAGTGAATCTTAACATCGACCATTAAAGGAGGAAGAAGTTCTACCCAGGCGTGAAGTCTGCTTCCTCTTGATCTCCGTCAGTTTGGGGATGGGAAAGGGTCCGTAACACTGCGTGAAGATGACGGACAGCTGCTGACTGATGGCTTCGTTCTGTGAACGGACACACAACAGCGTCACAGTTTGGAAGGCGACAACGATTTGCTGCAAATATATGCGAATATTATCTGGAATTCACATTCCAATAAAGAGTTTTGTGACTGCGATCTAATCCCAGTAATCCCAGAGTGGATCTTTTAATTCCGTCGGATGTTTTGTTCACAGGAAGGTTCAATAAAAAGGTCAGAAACCTTGCTGGAGCGCAGGATCTGGAACATGAGTGGCAGGCCGTGGGTGATGAGCTCCTCCGTGTACTCCTCCTCCTGTATGCAGCTGAAGTCCTTGAGCAGACCCTGGATCAGCGGCCGTCTGTTCTGGATGTAGCAGGTACGCAGGGACTCCAGCCACGTGTGCAGCTTCCACGGAACGCCTGGGAATAGAATGAAAAAAAACAAACAAACTGTGAATACAGGTTAAGGGTCCGGGGACAAGGGAGGGGAACCGACCATGTTTCCACCGGGGTTTAGTGAGAGCTGGGGGGGGGGGGGGGGGTGACAGCATGATGAGGAGGGTAGGGGAGGTACTGGACAATGAAATGAGTTTGACATTTATATCATGATTCCCACTTTTCACCTGGTCAGATTGAAGGAGGTTCTGGCTCAGCTCCAGGCCCCATATATGAAGTTTAGCATCTGTGATCGGTAGCCAATGAAAAACCAGCATAAACTGGTCATAATGGCGTTGATCTAAAGCAGGGGTCCCCAACTCTTTTTTTTTTTGGTACTGCCGGAACCGGTTCAATGTCAGGATTATACTCACAGATGGACCGATGGAAGTGGTTAGAAAGTGGATATTCCACTGTATGCCGACGATGTCGTTCTGTATGTGTGTAGCTTTTAGAGACTTTGGTCCAAATCGTGAGCATGTTTATGTTTCTAGAGTTTATGTTTTTTGAGTCACAGGCTCATGTTATTTCAGAGAAAATCAGTTTTCTATTTCTAAATAAAAACAACTTCCAGGTAGTAATAATCAATGGAACATAATTTTTGTTTCCCTTCTGTGCGGCCGGTACCGTTGGGGACCACTGATCTAAAGGATGCTTCCAAAGACATTGTTTTTTTGTTTGTTTTTTTAAAACCCAGCTGTCGACACCACAGATACAATGACGTCGCAGAATGAGCTGCAGTGACGGACAGTGACGGACAGGACAGATCTCCGAGAACAGCCGGGGGGCGCCAGAGAGCATCGCGATGCATGAATTAGTAAATCTGACCTAAGCTGCGGATGTCAATGGTGATGTCCACATGGCCGTGCTCTGCACTATGGTACATGGCCTCCCTCAGGGCTCTCAGCTTGGCCTTTCCTGTTCTCAGGGTCCCACTGATGGTGCCGCCGTTGGCTTGCAAACTCTTCTCTCTGGGATCCGAACCCTCGGCCAGGATCTCCTCCAGGGACAGGACGTCCCCTTTGTCCTTCTCCGACTGGGAGAGTAGTCTCCGGAACACGTTCCTGGGGAAAAAAAAAAAGAATTCAACTCGGTCACGAAAAGGTAAAAGAGCGACCTGACTGGAGAGCAGAAGAAGAGGAAAGTGAAACATGAGAGTGTCCTGAGGTCAAACATTTGCAGAGAAGCTCTGAGCGAATATAAAACATCTTTAAATGAGCAGAAATGAATAAATCAGCGAGTTCTCGTTTCTGAAAAGTGTGTTTTTATTACAAAATGCATAATGCAAAATGATGCACAAACCTACACACATATACACAAACTCACACACACGCATACACACACACAAAAGAACGGATTTGAGTAAGCGGATGACACACACATACACACACAAGTGTCGGTAAAAATACTTTAAGTCTCAACATCACACACACAAAAAGGCATGCACACACACAGCACATATACACACATGTGCACACACAGACCTGCACACAGAAGAAGACTCACATACACGTGTGTGCACACATTAAAAACTAACATGTGCCAAGATAGATACACACAAGCATATATGCACACGAACATGCACACAGATACAGCTATGATCACATGTAGATACACACACAAAAAAACACAAACATACACACAGACATGTGCATACATACACACAAACACATGGGCATTACCACACACAGAAAGACATAGCCACACACACACACACACACACAGACATGTCCATAAACACATGCACACACACACACACACAGACAAACATGCACATGTACACACACACACAGAAACACATAACCACACACACACATGTCCATAAACACATGCACACGCACACACACATACACAGGAACCCATGACCACACACACACACACACACACACACACACACACACACACAAAAAAAAACACACACACACACGCAAACACCCAAAAACACACATGCACACACACATGCACACACACATGCACACATGACCACACACACGTACGTACACACACTTAGAAACACATGACCACACACACACACAAACAGTGACACATGACCACACATACAAAAACACATGCACACATGACCACACACACACACACACACACACACACACACACTCAGAAACACATGGCCACAAACACACACACACACACACACACACACACACAATCACACATAGATACAGATCCATGTCCGAACTAAGCCAACTGTAGTCAAAGCATTTGAGGAACATATAACATTATGTTGCATCTTCATACTTTTTCATCATGATCTCAGTGTCTGCAGCTCATATGGATCGACTACACGTGCTGAAGGTCTCCAATGTCATGAATAGAACTTTGTTATGAGCAATATCATAATGAGACACATGTTTTCTGCACTTGGCAGGAAATGATAAACTATGACGTGATCACAGTAAAGTAACAGCATCTTGAAAGTGTCCAGTGGTTTTGAAAGTCTTTTCCTTCCACCATGATATTTCGAGTCAACATCTTCCTAAACGGCTCCTCCATCCAGGTTCAGAAACGAAGAGTGATACCCGAGCGTCGACGATGACAACATCAATCCCAATCTCGCAGCAGCCGCACCAATGAGGCGGCACTAACAGACTCTCCGCTCGCACGAGCGGGGAACATATTCAGCGTGGTCTGAGCCTGCGTCGATGCATCACTGCACCATCTGCTCCGCGAGGAGAGAACCGGTCCGGATGCCAAGAGCAACGTAACATGGGATCCTGCTCGTGAGACCGTTTGATCGGACGTGACAAGTCAGTAAGTGGTGGGTTTGACTCTGAGAAGTATCTTTCTGGTTAAATGACGGTTAACACATTTATTTTATATATAAATATATAATATGTATATATGAAAGGAGCTGATTTAGGACTGTAAGGTAAGGTAAAACTATCTTTCTGGTTAAGTGACGGTTCACACATTTATTTTATATATAAATATATAATATATATATATCAAAGGAGCTGATTTAGGACTGTAAGGTAAGGTAAAACTATCTTTCCAGTTAAGTGACTGTTAACACATTTATTTTATATATAAATATAATATATATATATATGAAAGGAGCTGATTTAGGACTGTAAGGTAAGGTAAAACTATCTTTCTGGTTAAGTGACGGTTCACACATTTATTTTATATATAAATATAATATATATATATATATATGAAAGGAGCTGATTTAGGACTGTAAGGTAAGGTAAAACTATCTTTCTGGTTAAGTGACGGTTAACACATTTATTTTATATATAAATATATAATATATATATATCAAAGGAGCTGATTTAGGACTGTAAGGTAAGGTAAAACTATCTTTCTGGTTAAGTGACGGTTCACACATTTATTTTATGTATAAATATATAATATATATATATGAAAGGAGCTGATTTAGGACTGTAAGGTAAGGTAAAACTATCTTTCTGGTTAAATGACGGTTAACACATTTATTTTGTATATAAATATATAATATATATATATCAAAGGAGATGATTTAGGACTGTAAGGTAAGGTAAAACTATCTTTCTGGTTAAGTGACGGTTAACACATTTATTTTATATATAAATATAATATATATATATATCAAAGGAGCTGATTTAGGACTGTAAGGTAAGGTAAAACTATCTTTCTGGTTAAGTGACGGTTAACACATTTATTTTATATATAAATATATAATATATATATATGAAAGGAGCTGATTTAGGACTGTAAGGTAAGGTAAAACTATCTTTCTGGTTAAATGACGGTTAACACATTTATTTTGTATATAAATATATAATATATATATATGAAAGGAGCTGATTTAGGACTGTAAGGTAAGGTAAAACTATCTTTCTGGTTAAATGACGGTTAACACATTTATTTTGTATATAAATATATAATATATATATATCAAAGGAGATGATTTAGGACTGTAAGGTAAGGTAAAACTATCTTTCTGGTTAAGTGACGGTTAACACATTTATTTTATATATAAATATATAATATATATATATCAAAGGAGCTGATTTAGGACTGTAAGGTAAGGTAAAACTATCTTTCTGGTTAAGTGACGGTTAACACATTTATTTTATATATAAATATAATATATATATATATGAAAGGAGATGATTTAGGACTGTAAGGTAAGGTAAAACCATCTTTCTGGTTAAGTGACGGTTCACACATTTATTTTATATATAAATATATAATATATATATATGAAAGGAGATGATTTAGGACTGTAAGGTAAGGTAAAACTATCTTTCTGGTTAAGTGACGGTTCACACATTTATTTTATATATAAATATATAATATATATATATCAAAGGAGCTGATTTAGGACTGTAAGGTAAGGTAAAACTATCTTTCTGGTTAAGTGACGGTTAACACATTTATTTTATATATAAATATATAATATATACAGTATATATCAAAGGAGCTGATTTAGGACTGTAAGGTAAGGTAAAACTATCTTTCTGGTTAAGTGACGGTTAACACATTTATTTTATATATAAATATATAATATATATATATGAAAGGAGATGATTTAGGACTGTAAGGTAAGGTAAAACTATCTTTCTGGTTAAGTGACGGTTAACACATTTATTTTATATATAAATATATAATATATACAGTATATATGAAAGGAGACGATTTAAGACTGTAAGGTAAGGTAAAACTATCTTTCTGGTTAAGTGACGGTTAACACATTTATTTTATATATAAATATATAATATATATATATCAAAGGAGCTGATTTAGGACTGTAAGGTAAGGTAAAACTATCTTTCTGGTTAAGTGACGGTTAACACATTTATTTTATATATAAATATATAATATATATATATCAAAGGAGATGATTTAGGACTGTAAGGTAAGTTAAAACTATCTTTCTGGTTAAGTGACGGTTAACACATTTATTTTATATATAAATATATAATATATATATATCAAAGGAGCTGATTTAGGACTGTAAGGTAAGGTAAAACTTTACCTGGAACTGCTGTTGCAGCCTTTCAACTTGTTGATATTCTGAATATAAACAAAATTCATGTTCAAATTGTGACTTCCTACACGTACGATTAACGTAGCCATTAAAAAATGCATAGGGTTGGATTACATGACGTTAATTATGAGATTAAAGTTGTATATATTACATTTATTATTATTTTAAAGTCATATATCAAGGCACACTAAGGGTATCCACAGGTACCTTTCTAACGTGGTCTTGTTCTTTAATCTTAACTTCCCTTCTCTTGGGGACACTCTCAGCCCGAAGAGTTCTGACCCAGTTTGGGTTCTAAGGGGTTGTGTTGCGAGTTAAATAATAAGGTCCCCCTACTGTCTCCATGTGTACTGCGCAGTCCAGGAAGGCTGAGAGGTTAATCTTTTGGTCCAGCATGTTGATGTGCTGGGTAAACAGTCTGGGTAAATTGGAGTAGAAGATGCCATCCTTCACCTCCTGCATCGGACCTACTCCCACCTGGATAGAGGAAGTGGTTCAGTGAGGATCCTGTTCCCGGACTTTTCCAGTGGCTTTAACACCATCCAGCCCACTCTGCTCCACGACAAACTGACACAGATGCAATGTGGACCCTGGTCTGGTCTCCTGTATCTCGGACTATCTCACTGATCGACCACAGTATGTCAAGCTGAAGGACATTACGTCTGACACTGTGGTGTGCAGTACAGGAGCACCTCAGGGGACTAGTACTGGCCCCTCTTCTCTTCACCATATATACTTCGGACTTCTTCTACAACTCCGAGCTGAGTGAGAGGAACCAGTTGCAACTGAACACCTCAAAGACGATCCGATCTTGGTCTCTGGGAGGTCCAGGACAAAGCCACGTCCAGTGTCCATCAGAGGTGACGAGGTGGAGATAGTTGATAACTATAAGTACCTCGGTTTGTGGCTGGACAGTAAACTGGACTGGTCCTGCAACACAGACCATGTGTATAAGAAAGTTCAGAGTAGACTGTACTTTCTGAGGAGGCTCCGATTCATTTAACATCTGCAGGAAACTCCTCTGGATGTTCTACCAGTCTGTGGTGGCCAGTGTTTTATGCTGTGGTGTGTTGGGGTGGGAATGTGTCCAGGAGGAGTTTCAACAGGTTGGACAGGTTGATCAGAAAAGGCTGGCTCTGTGGTTGGCATGAAGCTGGACTCACTGGTGACAGTTGCTGAGAGGAGATCACTGGACAAACTACTGTCCATCATGGATGATGACAGTCATCCTCTGAACACGCATCAGTGAGCAGAGAAGTAGATGGAGCACCAATGTTCCTCCCAAGATGCAACACTAATAGACTCAGGGACCCATTCATTCCTCGTCTTATTAGACTGTTTCATTCTGAGTTTGGGTGCAGGAGTGGAGAGGAAAGATGATGATATTCCATGTTAATCTTTGTATCCTTTTTCTTTGTTATTTTTCTTTGCTCTATGTTCTTGAGACTTAGATTGTGTAATCTTGCACTTTCTTTTTATTTCACTTTGTTCTTGTTCTTTATGAATCTATCGTCTGTGTTGCTGTATGCTGTCTGGAAAAACAATTTCCCGAATAAGACCTCTAGAGGAATCAATAAAGTTGTATCTATCCATCCATCTATGTTTCTGTCTGTAATGGCGCTCTCTGAAATGGAAGTAAGTAGTGTTAAGGCAAAAATCCATTAACATGCAGACGTGTTCTGCGGAGAGCTTGGTTCGATCCTGCAGAGGTTCGACCCTGTCTTTTACTAATCGTTTCCTTACTGCTTGAACGGCCTCCGTCGTGGGAATGCCGGAAAAAAAGTTAAGTGACATCATTAGAAATCATCGAGTCCAGCGTGATGTCCTTGATTTTCTAGGCGAAGTCCTGGGAATTCATAACATGGTGGCTGTAGTTGCCAACAAGGGTAAGTAAGTAAGTAAGTAATATTTATTTATATAGCGCTTTTCGAGACCAGGGTCACAAAGCGCTTAAACAATCAAAACAATACTCAAAAAACTTTAAAGGGTGGCTAGGATGGTAGCCAAATGTTCAGCCACGTCGTATGTGACCGAGTTTATGCTGCTGACTATAGGTCTTGGATAACCACGGCCTTGATAAACGAGAACCTTCGCGGAAAGAGTTTAGGTAGTTTGATAAGATCTTACATTTATGTGTAGTTTAAACGTCGACGTAAATGTCGAGTCTGTCGACTGAGGTTTGGGGTTATTGTCAGAGAAATGTATGTCCATTTAACGCTAGTGAAGGGAACTTAATCTCCACCAGGTAAATATCGTGCGAGCTCCCAGTGTCTTCTGTCTACACTGGAGGGTTTCCTGTCTGTGTAGCATGTTAGCCTTTTAGCTTCTGCAACAAACAAGCTCAAAATATGAACCTGTCTGATGCTTTTTTCCAAACAATACCTCTTTTCGAGGCATCATTACAAGAACCATTACAAAATAAGCAGGATGGAAGCATTTGGATCTTTTTAAGTGTGTTATTTTTGAACAAAGATGGAGCTGGCCTAGCAGCTAGCCTAGCAACATCCACTAAAACAAGCTTATAATATAGACTTGTTTAATTTTATCTCGAACAATTCCTTGTTGACGTTACAAAATAGCAGTAAAGAGGTATTTGGATGATTTGTTTGTGTCTTTTTGGATGAGGAGGATATGTTTTGGGTGAACTATCCCTTTAAACACTGACGTAGAACTGATTTAAGGGATAAGATCATAACAGTTTTAAGATAAATTATAATCATACTTGAAGCCCCTGGGAAGTGTTTCTGTTATATCAGCGGCTGCGTAATTCTCTCATTAATTGTCCTAATAATGCTCATTTGCTTAACTTGTTTGCCGCCCACTTGACTTCCTGAGAGCGCTCGCTGCCCGGAATTTCAATGAGCCGTATCTTGTTCTGTCAAGCCGTAGCCACAGGCTCTGGAAATTCATTACATGGCTTATCATCGGCCCGGCTGACCGACAGGTAAACTGAGATGTCTGGCATCGCGAGCGCTTTATGGATTTCGGGGAGGAGTAAATTGAAAAATGTGTTCATGGATCGATGGCGCGGTGATCCAGCGATCTGGGCCGACGTTACCTGTGACCGTGTGCAGCTGCCAGGCTGAACGAGTTCATGTCTCCGAGGGGGGCCGACGAGATGCCGTTTCGACACGTGGTTCCGATCATGGGGTCTGCGCCTCTTTCCAGAAGAAGACTAACCAGTTCGAAGTTACCTGAACGACAGAAAACAGAAATTAAATTGCAGGCGATAAAGTAATATTCTGGTACTTCCACCACTGGCATCAGAGCATCAGAGTCTCAATGATATAGTTCTGTTTATTAAAAAACAAATTGAGTTAATCTCAGTCATGGCTGTGATTAATTACGATTTAAAAACTGTTTAAAAAGGTTAAATTTTTTAGGGTAAGCTTTAAGACTAATTGAAATAGTTTGCCGATTTTTTTGTCTAGATACCCATTCAGTTTTTAATACACCTAAAGAAAAGTAGTTTTTCTGGAGGTAAAATCTTGTTTACCGCCTCTGCCGTGATTGGATAAGCATCGTGGTTTGTCACTGCGAGTCATCAATCCCAAAAGTCTCCACCTCATATGGACTTGTTGTATGAACAAAGCGGGGCGGGATTTGAGATGGCTGGAGGAGGAGTGAAGCCATTATTACCTCATAATGGCTCTCGTAACCTCTTGTTCGCCCAGATTTCAGACCTCAGACGACTTTATAAAGTTCAAAACATGGTCACGATGAGGGACTTACTGCATCTTGGAGAGGAAGACTTCAACATTTGAAACATGGGAGTGACTTTTGTTCTCATTAAACTTCATTTTAAGTTGTTTCAAACAAGCCCCTAATCGTCTTCGTAAGTAAAGTATTCGTGTCAATAAGTCAGAAATGGGAATCACAGGTTTTTTTCAATGGGGTTGACAGGGATTTAAACATTTTTGCTGTATTCAACATTGGTTTTGATGTAAAAATTACATGTGCTTGGATTCATACTTCTGAATGTACATCCGTCAATCCATGCATTTCCTAGCACATGAGGCCCCTGGTCTGTGGCTCTTGAAGGAGCCCGGCACGATCAGCACCTGAGGACAATCTTCCCCTGATTGCTTCCTGCTGAGCTTAAAAGCCACGACACCTTGTTCAGCATCAGAGCTTCTCTCCAGCACCTCATGGTGTGTCGCAGCTCACTTTGTACTCACAAGTGTAACCTTTTTTTTTTTTTTAGGAATGTCTCTGTGTTGATTCTCTCCTGGTTTACCCTTATTTTACTGCCATGTCTGTGCCTTTTAGTTTTTTTTCCTCCTTGTCCAAAACCTGTTTTCTCTCTTTAGTTGTTCAGGTTTTTTTGGTTCCTCTCGATCACTTCTGGCCCCTCAGTATTCTGGACTTTTTGCTTGAGCTTTGGACTTCTTATTCCATCATCACACCATTGGAATCTTTTAGAATCTCATCATTTTTTACTGTCATTTTGTATTAAAATGTCCCTTCCACTGCACTTGTTCTGAGTCACAGTATCCTTATTCATACCCTTATATATTTTTCTTTATTTCTTGATCAGGCTCTTATTGATCAGTGAGAAGTTTCTTCTCTGTAAGAATCCTAATTACTCAAAGGAATTTTCCCCAAGGTTTCAATAAAGCGCTATTTTTGAAAGACCACTAGTATTTAAAAATGATGCCAGAATTCATTGAATCAATAGATCAGAGTCAAACATTATAAAGCAGAGAGTGCCATCTAGTGGCCTTTCAAAATGAAGACACTGTATCATGATACCTCATCAACTGTTTCATGAAGTCTCATCAAAACGTCAATACCAGCACCTTTTAATAATGGAAGTTTGGAAATAAAACTCAAAATATTCACATGGTCAAACCTTAAAGGGTTAGTTTAGCAAACAAGCTCCAAATATTGACTTTTTTTTTTAATGTTTATAAGGAAAAATTCCTTGTGTTGAGTCTATAATACAAGATGGACGTTACATTCGAACAGTACAGAGGTGTTTGGATGTTTTTAAGAGTCTTTTTAGATTAAGACGTAGACAAAAACAGGTGAGCTCCGTTTAAATTTACAAAAGATGAAAATAAATGTAGGTTTGGTACATTTATAACAAAAAAACAAAACTAACTTAAGCATTTTTTAATATTTATTTCCTACAGATTTTATGGGCAGGAATACCCCGACAAAACCTGTCGACTCAACAGCTAGCGGCCAGTCATTAGCAAAATGACATGCATAATTTGCAAACTAATGGCTTAAAGTTGAATTCATTAACCGAGGGAACATCTTTTAATCACGCGTTGCCGTGGCAGAAGTATCCGCACCTTCTTATCGCTCTCAGGTTATCAAAATGGACTTGTTTACATCTGGACGGTAATCGGTCCTTGATGGTTAATAAATGGTCGACATAATGTGGTTTCATAATGTTCCTAATGCCGTTTATTTGTAACCAATAATGCACTTTTCCTTTTTTAAATTTAAATCGAAAGTAAAAAGTAATGGGTCTCCACCTGATTATTTCATTTTTAACTATATAAATAAATGCAGTCATTAAATGTTTTATGATTTTAATTTAATCTTAGTAAGAAGGTAAAGGTTATTAGTAAAGTGTCTTTCTAGACCAGGGTCACAAAGCGCTTCAATCAAAAACAATACGGTTTAATATATACTTTAAAAGAGTCCCAGAAAATCAGGGAAAAGCACAAATAAAAATCTCTAATGAAGGGTTTTAAGCATCGGGGGAAATGTGAGTTCTTCTACTAGAGCGGGTCAGAATTCTCACTGCAGAGTTTTGTATTAACTGCAGGCGAGACAGATCCTTCTTGTTTAGACACGAAAATGAACTTTTACAATAGTCTAAACGATCCATATACATGTGTTTCACATTTACTTTTATCTGGGTTCATATATATTACTCAAAGATATCCTCATGAATATTCCTTCTTTTTTCGAAAAACAATGGGAATAAACAGCTCGGTGGCCCCAATGATGTCATAAACCAAATCTATTTATAAGTACCTGGTGGACATGAATACACGTGGCTGCTTCGTGATGTGATATAATTGGGGGTGGCAGATTAATTGGGTGTGAGAACACCTTCTGGTGAGGCAAGCTTCGAGAGCGTCAAATCCATTCCACGCTTTATCAAGAACAATAACGCTGGGGTCAGGAGTGTACAAACGGTGACGGGGATACCTGCAGCGGCTGCCAGCTGAAGCGGCGTCTCCGTGTAGTTCTCGGCTCCCTCCTGCAGGGAACCCTCCACGTTGGCACAATTATCCAGAAGCAACTGGAGATACCGGGAGAGTAGGAAAAAAAAAAAAGCGGGAGAAGAGAAGAGCGGGATGTTATTGTCGGTATAATGATGAAAACAACAACCTTGGAAAGATCAACTTTGCCTCAGGGAACAAATACACCAACCAAGCTTGGCTTGTTTTGACGTCTGCTACACAACAGATAGTAAATGTTGAGGAAAACTGACAAAACAGTAGTACGTGGTTTTCTAAGATCCTTTGACTGATTTATGTCGGGGTGCCACGGCGTTACTCCCCCTAGAATCGAGGTTATAAGTCGGACATCTACACATATTTTTTTGACTGGAGTACTCCCTGACACCACCTCAACTGAAATGTGTGTATTTATTTTGATTACAGGGGTCCTACAGAGTTCCTCTTTGGCCCCAAACGACTGCCAGGAACTGTTTTGTGTTCGGACCAACCCTTAAGACCAAGAACGGTTGTAGACCAACTAACTTTTTCTTATTATCTTACCACAATAGGCTCTTTGTCCCATTCCAAGGAAAGTTTTAAACTAAATTAGAGCTCTGCGGCTCAAATATTAAGTAAGTTACAGCCTTTTAAAAGTTGCAATTTAAATATTTTTGAATTTGTTTAAGCGGGAGGGCCACATTTGATGAAGGTAAATCTAACGGGGGCCCCTGTTGGAACAGTGACATCCTACCCAGTTGAGTTATGTCATTCAGAAGTTCCAACTATAATGCTCATAGCATCAACCCATGCAACACAAAAATTTGGGAACTTTTTCACAGACAGAAATAAGAATTTGCATCAACACCATCTTTGTGTCTTTTTCCATTTGACTCATGGGAACTTGTATGAATAATACAGTTTTTTTTTTTTAATGGACCTCGCGGGCCTCATTAAATCTGTACTTTTTATTCTACTTTAGCTTGTCTCTTAATATGAATCTCCTTTTGTTCTTTTAAGTAGTCTTTGTACTGATAACCTGATGAAGCTTCATGAAGATGAAGTCTTAATTTACTCAGATAATTTACTAATCTTTGGTCAAAAAACACTAATTTCCATGTATTAACTGGTCTCTGAAAATGCGGATTGTTGACTCTTCGTCAGTCTATAACATTTTTTCTTATTCTCTACAATGAAATGGACAAAAGTTTTCCATCAAAAATTGTGATTGCCGTCATCGACCCATTTTTCTCCCGTTGAGAAAACCGGCGCAGCAGCAGCGCCGCCACTCCCATCATGCTTTTCAGCAGTGCCCTTGAACAGACACGTGCTCGCTTCGGTAATTACATGTTCCTGGTCTGGTTTATGCATCGGAACCGGGAATGGTAAACCGACCTTGGTGCACCACCTTGGCCTTTCTCTCCGCGAGGGATCCCCCTTTAAATAACAACATTAGCTTGTGTGGATACTACAAGACTACGTGGAAATTAAGAATTTATTATATTGGATTTGTTTTCGCGTCCTTCACCACAACAAAAACCTCCTTTTTAATCAGTTATTGCTGGATCTTAGGAAGGCCCTTAAGTAGCCACAGTTGGCCCTTTGGAAGCGTACTTGACCATGTTTAAATTGGAAGATAGTGATGGCCTAAAGTGGGATTTTGTTTTTTGATCACTTGGAATGATATTTTTAGAAACATACATGACGTATCTATGGTAAAAATTTATTATTTATAAACTCATATTAACTTACTGAACTGTTAATGTTGAATAAAGTGATGGTGCAAACCTACTTTTAACTTGACCTGTAGATCCCGTGATCATTACTTCACCTGGAAAAGCTACTAGAAGAAGAAGAATTTTCCAGAAAAGCGAAAAGTAGATCTTTCTAAAGATAAAAGCTATTCCAAAAAAAAAGAGCGCGCTCCTAGGATCTATGAAGGGCAGGTAAGATCTTATTTTTTCCTGACTAAGGAGTTTTCTAAGCGAGGGACAAAATTCCTGTTGACCAAATGAGCCAAAACCAAAAACTTTTCCTCGGTCCAGTTGGGTTTACTTGTTCTTTCTTACCCATTGGTGTTCACTGGTTTATGGTAGAGTTGAAAGCCAACCATCACTGCTTCTTATATGCTGGTCACGATCACAGATATTGATAGATTTTTTCTCCCACATTATTTAACAGCAAATTGCGTGGAAATGTTAAATATTAAAAGTGCTATCACTATGTGAAAACTGTGGAAGTGGTCAAAGATATTCCCACATATCATAGGATCATTTTAAAGTATAGCTTACTACCGTTTAACAGATGTTTATTCTATGTAACAAATTATTTAGTTCAATAAGATTAGATTCTAGGGTTTACTTTATCAATTTGAAGTGAATTTTTAGAAATATGTGACCTGGTGTGTAGAGAAAGTCAATGATTATTTTATCGGCCTGACAACTTTGATCCCATCATACTTTTATTGTTATATGGATTTATTATTGAAATCAAATTAAATGACAAAGATTTTGGTGACACATTGAATTGTCTTGGTTCCAAATACACAATAGGTCTCATTCATGAAACATGAGCAGAACAAATGTTTTGCATAAATTGCAAAACGGCGAGATACGTACGCAATTTTGGCATTTATCAATATTTTAGTATTGCTCCTGAGAATGTGTAGAGTTTGTGTTAATGAAAGAATGCACTTGAATAATGTTTCACTTTTGGAGATGCATTTTTTTTTTTATTCATAGCTCTGTTAGGTGAACAATATGCAGTTTTGGTTGAAAATCTGATAAATTTGAACATAAAAAAACCAAAGAATATCACAATCTATGAAATAAGTGACAATAACAAGTTTTAAAATCCACACTATGTTAATTATTTTGAATTATTGATTGATTATAACCGACCAAATAGATACAGATCTTTCAAAATGATTAATGTTTATTTTAATAATCATAAAACATTACAATTTAGACTAATATAATGCCAAAATAACAATGTTTAAACAATCATCGGGTATATTTCCTGGCAGATATTTCCTCAATTTTGTAGTCAGCAGGTGGCTGAGGTGTTTTTTCTTTGTTTTTTCGCCTCCAGTTTAATGTCAAATCTTTGACGTTTTATCAGTGAAATGCTTGAAGGAGGCAAGATTAACAGACTGCCATAAAGTTAAGATATTCGCTCTCGAACCAACAGAGTTTTCATTCAAAGTCTTCCACAAACTTTCACAAGTTTTATTTTCAGCTATGGTGGTTCGACTATTGGGGATCTGATTTGTAGTGATGGTCTGAAGCTTCATGAAGCTGTGTCATTATTTTCAGTCCACTAGATGGAGGTCTCTTTTTTCCTCTGTTTTGAACAACCGTTCAAATGAAAACATCATTTTTAAAGAGATAGCGCCACCTACTGAACTCTAAAAAACATGACACTGCTTCATCCGACCATCACTACCGATTTGATAGTCTATATATTATCTGATATAAAAGTTGTGTTAGGATGATTAATGGCATCTGTCACAATTTTAATATCTGCTCTCTCATAGTAATGAATCATTACCAAGAGTCACTTTAGAATGCATCAAATAAACTGAAGTTTCAGATCCGAGTGTTCCGCCTGGTTCTTGTATTTTAGTAGTAATGGGCTGATGAAGCTTCACAAAACAGTTTCATGTTGTTTAGAGGTCAGTAGGTGGCGCCATCAGTTTAAAATAGATGGGATGTTTCATTGGAACTGTTCAAAACGCAGCAAAATAGTGCAGAGACTGCCATCTAGTGGACTCTGAAAATAAAGACACTGCTTCATGAAGCTTCATCAGACCATCACTACAAATCAGATCCCCAATAGTCAAACCACCATAGCTGAAAATAAACTTGTGGAAGACTTTGGATGAAAACTCTTTTGGTTCGAGAGCGAATATTCAGTATCATCTTAACTTTATGTGTAAACTTGTGCAGCGATTTAATCACGCTTCATAAATGAGACCCAATGTGTCTTGTCTTGTAGAAATACTTTTTTTATATTTGATACGCTCTTGATATGTGCTGTGATGAAACCTGCAAGGGAACACCTGCATTTTGATTCATTGTGAACTGAGGCAAACAAACAAAAAGCTTAACTTACCAGTGACATTAACTCATAACATTCTCATGTTTTTACAAGCGCACACTGACATGAACACGGCGACATATAAATGGATGTATCGTCGACAGTGGTGAGATGAGACCATCACACTTTTGGCAGGACCACAACAGAGACTATCAAAGTTCCCCCCCTGTGGCAAGTAGCAGTTTAGAACAAGAGGATAAACAATGATAAATAAACGTTTACTGCACATTTTTATTTCACCCCATGGAGGAGGAAAGACGAGGGCAAGGGCTACATGTTATTAATTTCCACTACCTGCACGACAGGGACGTGTCCGTGCAACACCGCGAATGTGAGTGGCGTCCCCTGGCGCGTTTCAGGATATACTGAGGGGTGCTTGTTTACTGAGCTGGGCACCTGGGAAGTCATAGGTGAAGGTCATGGAGAGAGATATACAGCCATTAACATTGACAGCTCGGGGCGGGGGGTCAGTGGAGAGAGAGAGAAAAAAGAAAGGCAGGTGGGTTGTTAGAAAAATAAAAGAACGGTAAAAGCAAAGAGAGAGAGAGCGAGAGAGAGGGGTTGCTGATCAGCAGGAATTCTACCTGTCTGGGACTCCTTTCCCCACCATATGGGAATTATTCTCGCCAACATTTTCGACGAGAGAGGAAAACAAAACACTGGCACCGACTTCAAACGCAGGCGCTGCTGAGTCATGAACAAAGCCGAGTGAAATTAATCAGCTCCGCCATGTGGTGTTTTTCTGATCCCTTAAAATGTCTCTATCAAAGACTAAATTAGGAACTAACAAAAAGAAAAAATCTAAACATCCTCGTCTGGAGAGTTCCTGTCAACCAGCCGTCTTTATTCAGAACGAACCAGTTTGTTATTACGATGCTAAATTAAAGCAACTCTATGGAGCACAAAAATGTGTTGTAGAGAAATAATCCCACTTTTTTTTTTTTTTTTTGTAACTTGGAACGTGTACTGCAAAATATATTTCAATTAATTTATTTAAAATCTGTTCAATCTTAAATAAATAATTGATTACCAATATCAAGACCAAGATAACAATTTGTTATTTACAAATGTAGTATTTTACTAAACAGACAATTCTCCCTTTTTTTCTTTAATTATCATTGCATAAGTTTCATTTAATTAATTTCCCTCAACAAACTTGTTGCCCTGTCATTGCACTCCGCCCCACCAGGGGGCCAACATGAACCCTTTAGAGAAACACTGGAAAAAGTAATATCAATAATAAACGTTTGTATTGTTTTTGCCCTGAAGCATCTTTTGATGACATCAAGGGTTACTTACAAAAAAACAACCATCTGCACTAGTGAGTGAACTTCAAACATCCAATGTTACACAACCAAGAATCATCTTCACACACATGGTGCTGGTCTTGAATTGAATTGTGTTGGATCAACAAGTTGTCTTTTTTTGTATGTTTCTGCTCTTTACATCTAATCTTATTGTGAAAGTAATGGATGAGGTGCATCTTGAATCATTTTGGTGAGATTATTTGAGTGATTCAGTGGTTTTCCTTAAAGTGAAAAGTGCTAAATAGAGTCTCAGACGAACTAACTTAGGTTATGTTGCCATCTAGATAATATAGAGCAAAGGTTTCATACTCAAGCCCACTAGAGCGGTGTGTATACAGGGCGGCCATCTTGGTACAGTGCAACTCACTCCTACGGTGCATTACGTCTATAGAGGAATGATGTGTTTACACTATAAAAGTAATAATAAATCGCTAATTTTTCAAGCTTTTTTCACGGGGTTTGTTTTTCAAACCTCAGAACAGATATATAGACATTATTATAAGGAATATTTTACAATAAAATCTATTTAAAAAAACCATTTTGAATAAGATGAATTTGATGGATGAAACAAATGCGGACCAAACTGTTCTAAAAATTTAGAGAAGATTGAGAAGTACCTCCTTCCCTGCAGTTGTTTTACACACATCCGTCTACAGTCAATGTGGCATCTATGTATATATGTCTATGGGTTAAAAATCAAAGTAGATTAATGTTCATTTTGATCTATAAAGATACCAGTGTTGAAGTTATTTCTAAGGAACAGGGATTATCGATGTTAATAGTTAAACAGAAACTTAGAATTACAGTAAAACTAATGTTGAAATGTCATGCTCCCTATTAAAGACAGTTTGGAAATATAACATTTGTTCGGGCGAAAGCCAGCAGTGCAAACAGATTTTGGTCCATTGTGTTGTTTCAGTTTGACGCCCCTGGTCTAGAATATATTTTATGTAATTCAGACTCTTCATGACGCAAGAGTTTCAGAGCGCAGCCTTTTTTTCTTTTACGCCTGAACGAAGGGTTTTTACTCACTCAGTTAGTGTACAGTCATTGTGGAGTAGGTTTCAACAAATACACACTCTTGTACTATTATAATGCATTATTGATGGGCGATGAAAAAAAAAAAAGAAGCCCCTGCTGAGTTACCCCGGACGTAATGAAGCATGCGGCTCTGCATTCTTAGTAAGTGCTTGGATGATTATTGCCGACAAGTGGAGAGAGAGAGGCATGCTGGGAAGAAGGTGAGACGGCAACGACTAGGGGAAAACGGAGACAGAAGCTAAACACAAGAAAATGTGAATGATTATCTTCGATGGAGTCTCCTCCGCACTGACCTCGCTGTTGATGTCCGCACCGGCGTCCAGCAGCATCTGCACCATGGCCTCGTCGCCGCGGACGCACGCGTACATGAGAGGCGTCATTCCCTGCAGGTGGAGAGGGGACGCAGGGGGTCACGTCGTGGGTGGTGTAGGGGGTTTAATGTCTGTGTTTGACTCCTGATTTCACCTCTATTTCTCACCTTAAAAACAATTTACTATGCCTCATCTTTCTCAGCTCAAGCTCAGGTGTGTGAATGTCCGAAAATCTGAGTAAGTGATGGTGTGACTGCAGTGTCTTGATCCCATCTCAGAGTCTGATCCTCTTTCAGGTGTCAACCCATCACCTCCCAAAACAACATTACTTTTGAGGGTGCTTGAGTGCGTTTGAGTTAACGTTTTTTTTTTTCTCTTGGCTTTTCAAGACAATTGAGACAGAAGTTCACTTTCCAAACAGGGTGACCTGGAAAAAAAAGGCCAAGATTTTGTACTGGAACCATTAACTTATGTTCTTAAAGTGTTTGCAACTTTGGTTCTAACTGGTCTATTTGTTGAAAACATCATATAAAAATATAAGACTTTCATTCTTCATTCTACGAAATATGTTTGAAATTTAGCATCTCTTGAGACGCTGCAAAAAATGGTCCACAATACCCTTAAAAACCGACTGTTGATTGACTCTGATCTCTACCCTGATGGCTTCCTCGACTCCAATGACGGTCGTGGTTTTTTCCCTGATTACACTAACCTCTTAAAGAAATAGATCCGGAAGGCTTAGGTCTGGGCTGTAACGTGCCCATGCAAAAATCAATCTTGAGACTCATCACCCAGCCACCAATTTTTTCTTTTCAGATAATCTTGGGACTCGTTTGAGGTGTGAGAGCTTTGATTCATCTTGGTCGAACCAGAATTTCCCCATAAGCGAAGGCAATCGGAGTTACTGGAGAAGGTCCAGAAAATCCGTAGGTTTCCTTTACCTTCTTTGGACCTCAGATGAAGCTTACTTCCACCTTAAAAGAAAGGTAAACTCGAAGACAACTTTCTTCCAGGGTACCTCCGCACCCAACAAAGTTGTCACCAAGACCCTACACTCCCTAACGTGCACGTCACAGGCTGCAATCACAAGTATAGCCATTCCAAGATGTTCAAAGCCAGTCTACTGGACTGTGTAGAGTTTTAGGGAGATGTTTCACCTCGAAGCGTCTTCAGTTCTGCTAGACGTTTCACCTCAGTCGAGAAGCTTCTTCAGTTCTGGTAGATGTTTCTCCTCTCATCCGCGAAGCTTCTTCAGTTCTGGTAGACTCTCACCTCTCAGTCGAGAAGCTTCTTCAGTTCTGGTAGACGTTTCTCCTCTTATCCGAGAAGCTTCTTCAGTTCTGGTAGACTCTCACCTCACCTCTCAGTCGAGAAGCTTCTTCAATTCTGGTAGATGTTTCACCTCTCAGTCGAGAAGCTTCTTCAGTTCTGGTAGATGTTTCTCCTCTCACCTGAGAAGCTTCTTCAGTTCTGGTAGACTCTCACCTCACCTCTCAGTCGAGAAGCTTCTTCAGTTCTGGTAGATGTTTCCCCTCTCATCCGAGAAGCTTCTTCAGTTCCCGTAGAAGTTTGACCTCTCATCCAAGAAGCTTCTTCAGTTCTTGTAGACATTTCACGTCTCAGTCGAGAAGCTTTTCTTCAATTCCAATGAAGAAGCTTATTGGATGAGAGGTGAAACGCCTTCCTAGAACTCTATATAGTCCAGTTCTCTCGCTTTGAAACTTTTGTATAACCATGACCTGGATGAATTAGAATCTTCACAGACAAGTACAGCCATTATTGGACCATTTCTTTTATTGAGGAATCTGGTGTGATGGTTCTCAATACCTTCAACAGTGTTTTAAACCTAATAGACTGGTTTTAACCAAAGTTGCATTCAATTATTGTAATTAAATAAAGGGATGGTTTTTTTTTTTTTGGTCCACCCTCCCTTAGAAATGGAAATCAATACCTCTATAGCTGGTCAAGGTTAATCGACAGCAGTGAGTTTTCTAAAGCATGAACTCACTGAACCATCTATTTATCAGGCCTTGAGATTTGCTGCCGTGTTGTGTACAGCTCTGGTCTCGATCACAGTCTGAGCCACTGATATTGTTTTCGACCCATTTCAGTTGTTATTCCTCATGTTGCGTTCTCGAGTATCGAACACGGTTCGATATGTTTTTTATCTACCTGACCTACATCCGCTATGTCATCCCACCTCAACAAAAAATGCATTTAAATGAACTGAAACCTCCTGAAATGAAATACTACAGTTCAGTTGCTCATCAAGCACAGACGTCTTGATCCCCTGACAAAAAAATAATAAAATTACATTCTCTCTTCTAATTAGCATGAATTAAGTTTGGTGAATGGTTGATGTGAGTTGCACAACTCTGGCTCCTCAGTCTTCAACTCCTACATGCCCTCGTATGCACTCATCACTCCCTGGAGCCAGGTACACCCACACACATTATGTTGCAAGATGAAGACACAAACCCTGTGAGCTGTTGTCAAGTGGTGAGAAAATGTTGCAAATATAGGCATTTAATGTAGAATACGCTAAAAACCTGTTCAACTGTGAGCCTCAGAGAACATTGACCTCAGAGATGTTGGATCCATCCATCCTACGTATTTGTCCATCCATCCATGGATCTATTTATCCATTCGTTTGTAAGTATGTCTGTGCATCCATATACAACCAGTCCATCCCTCCATCCATCCTTCCATCCATCCATCTATTGACCGATCCATTGATCCGTCCTTCCATGTACAATCGAAATTTAACAAAACTTTCAGGAAAAGTTGATGTGGGATAAGGAACATTTGGAACTGGTTTGAAAGTCACTCTCTGTGGCGCAGCTGTCCGAGCTCCTGTTCTTGAGTGCGGTGTGCAAATACCAACACAGTTTCAAACACTATGTGAAGGTAACAGATTGTACAAATGAAACAGATGTTTCACAAAAAACACAATACAATACAATGAGCACCTTGACAGATAGATTTTCATATTCTATCACAATTGTAAGTAATATTTATTTATATAGCGCTTTTCCAGACCAGGGTCACAAAGTGCTTTAGAAACCAAAACAATACTCAAAAAAGTATATACTTTAAAGATCAAGATAATACTGAGAACAACACAGGAGTGGATCCATCCATCCTACATATTTTTCCATCCATCCATGGATCTATTTATCCATTCGTTTGTAAGTATGTCTGTGCATCCATATACAACCAGTCCATCCCTCCATCCATCCTTCCATGCATCCATCTATTGACCGATCCATTGATCCGTCCTTCCATGTACAATCCATCCATCTATTCATCCATCCATGTATTTGTGCATCCATCTGTACAACCATCCATCTTTCCTTAAATCCATTCATCCATCTATCCATCCATGATGTCATTCATCCATCTGTACATCCATCCATTGACCAATCCATCCTTCCATTCATCAATCCATTCTTCCATCTACCAATCCATCCATCCATGAAGTCATACATCCATTTATACACCTATCCATTGACCAATACGTCCTTACATGCATCAATCCATCCATCCATCCATTCATCTATCCATGGATTCATGCATCCATTCATACATCTATCCATTCACACATCTATCCATTGACCAGTCCGTCCTTCCATGCATCTATCCATCCATTCATTCATGCATCCATCTGTCTATCCAGCCGTTCATCAACCTACAATCTCCCAAAAGCAAAGTCCTGATACCTGTTCACTCATACTGTTGATGCCATCAGGGCCCAGGAGGTTCACAGCCTGCTTGACCAGGTCGGTCCGCCCACAATTGAGCATCCTGAAGCCCAAATCCTGCAGGAACTTGGCTTCGGTGGAGGCTGCGTCCAGTTTTCTTGTCGCACAAAAGCAGTCTTCAGCTCTGCAGGCAAACAACAAAAACAAATCAACATTTTTTTTTAATGACACACTGATATACATATACAGGTATTTGAGAATGGATAATGTACTGCAGTGACATGGACATTAAAGTCTGAACAACTTGACTTCACAATTTATTTGAATTTACATTGCTTGATATATATATATATATATATACTGTATATATATATATTTTTTATTTCACAGCACTTTTTTTTTCGTTAATATGACTAATAATGTATGATCTTAACTTAAAACATCACTTCAGAACATCTACTGTAGCTATTCCATTTTCCTTTCACTTATGTTTTCTTTTGTCTGTTTTTTTTTGTTTAAAGAAATGTTTCATTTCATTGAATTTATCCATTTTTTTTTAGTAATTTACTATTTGTTTCCCTAGTGTGTTCTATCTAATATTTTTATTCTTTTACTGATCATTTAAATAATTAAAGAAACAACTTTTTGCCTGTTTAAAATATATATTTCTAGATACATTTTTCTTTGTTTTATATAATATAAACAGTCTAAAAACAAACCATATAAATAAATAAAATGTATGTTAATATCTTTTTATTATTTTAATAATGACAAATGTGTCCATAATATATATAATAGCCTGTTTTATATTGACGATGTTGAATAGAGTCGAAAAAGAGAACGTTAATACCAGTTCAGTTGGTTTAGAAGTTTGTCAAACTTATATTATAAAATTATATTATTATAATGAAAGTGGTATTAGGAAGACGAAAGTAATTTTGAGTTATGAGTTGTACAAAGTTTCCCCCCCCCCCATGTGACCGGTCAAAGTCATCCAGACGAGTCAGCAGCGACGCTTCCAGGGCCTGAGTGGGAGGTAAATCTGCGTGTCCAAACACTTACTTTATTTGTCTGGGTTCACAGTCCACGCCGGGCAGCAGCAGCCTGGCCGCCTGTCTCACATCATCGCTGTCCACGGAGAAGCTCCGGCGGTGCTCGGTGTGAGCCACTGCCACCCGGATCCACTCCATCAGCGGAGGCAGAACCAGAAACGGCCTGAGAGGGGAAAAAAAAAAAAAGTTTGGTAAACATCAGTGACAGCAGGAGAGACTTTAGCGACAGAATGATGAATTTGAACGACATTAAAATCATATTTTCAAACGTTTACTTGAGGTTTTACTCTCTCGTTTATCTTGTATACAACTTTACGAAAAGACTCTGCAGCACATCAATGGCCATAAATGACAAGAAAGAAAGAGATGAAGTTGCTGCAACCTCCTGTAATGCTGCTTTTTTAAGGGCTTTTATCCAAATCACCGAAGAGTTGGGACATTCTGACACGCTCATCTTTCATCATTTAAGTCCGAGAGCGAGCGCTTTCGCTGCCACGAACTATAAATCATCATCCTCGCGCTTCACTCTGATGTTCATTTTCTTCACTTTGTTTAACTATTTTGTTCATTGAGTCGGTGAAATTAACAAGCGCAAGACTTTCGTCATTTCAGTTGTTCGCCTGTCTGTCAAAATGACTCAAAACAACGCCGAACTTTAACAAAACTTTCAGGAAAAGTTGATGTGGGATAAGGAACATTTGGAACTGGTTTGAAAGTCACTCTCTGTGGCGCAGCTGTCCGAGCTCCTGTTCTTGAGTGCGGTGTGCAAATACCAACACAGTTTCAAACACTATGTGAAGGTAACAGATTGTACAAATGAAACAGATGTTTCATAAAAAACACAATACAATACAATGAGCACCTTGACAGATAGATTTTCCTATTCTATCACTATTGTGATACATCCATCAAAGGCTGATTTTATCAAACGGATAATCTCTCCAAACATCCAAATCCAAGCATCAAATCCTAATAAATGAGTACTTAAAATGAATATTTCACTACTGACTAAAATTCAAAAGTTGTTTGTTTTTGAAAACTCTCAGTCATAAAATGACTTGGCAGGTTCATATTTTGCCCCGAGGCCTGAGTAAAGCTTTTGAATTCTGATTTGACATGCATAAGTAAGTGAGATGTTCAGTATTTCATCTCCATTTTTGTTCAGCTTAAGGGGAGATTCGGGGGCTGAAGACCACCATGAATATACAAATACGTCCATTTCAATGAAATTCATACCATATTTTTCATACCGTATTAGATAAAGTATTCAGCTAGTACTCAGCTTATATTCAGCTAGAACTGGGCGAGTACTCAGCAGGTACTTAGCTGGTACTCAACTACTACTCGGCTAGTATTTGGCTAGTATTCAGCTAGTATTCGGCAGGTACACAGCTAGTATTCAGCAAGTACTAAGCTAGTATTTAGTTAGTACTCAGATAGTATTCGGCTATTACTCAGCTAGTAGTCTGCTAGTATTCGGCTAGTACTCAGCTATAATTGATCTTTTAAGTATATATTTTATTGAGTATTGTTTAAGTGCTTTGTGACCCTGGTCTGAAAAAGCGCTCTATAAATTACTTACTTACTACTAATCAGAAAGTATTCAGCTAGTACTCACCTAGTATTTAGCTAGCTCTTAGCTAGTACTCACCTAGTATTTAGCTAGTACTCAGCTAGTATTCAGCTAGTTTTTAGCTAGTATTCAGATAGTAAAATAATTGTACTGCAAAATAAACAAATTCCTCCAATTGTGATAAAAAACACTGCATTGTTCATTAGTTCGGCATCACTGGTTCAATAAATTCAATAAACACATTCAAATCAAAGGAATGGAAAATGACCTGCAAACTCGGTGAGTCGAAAGTTTTCTGAGCCGTTATAATAACCCCAAAAAAAGAAGAGGACATGATATGATCCATCTTAATATACAGTAAATAGATTTTTCTTGTCATTGACTGATACGTCTCATCTTCGGGGTTATCGCTCTGCTGTGCTGCATCGTGTCCATGTATCTAAATAACAGTGATGAGTTTATTTGCTGACACTGAGCCTTTGGTTAATTCCACTCATTTATAATAATTATAACTTCACAAACATGACCCTTAGAAAAATACCTCGGCCATGATGATCCTTTTTATTATGGTTTTGTTTGATTATTTTCGCCCGAGTATTCTTTTTATCCTGCCATAGGAAAATACAAGTGCTATCAGACATACCTTCACAAACTATAGTGTTTTTACTGAAGTTGTTAGGTAGAAAAACAGCAATAACTCTGTAGTAGTAACTCTGCAGCGAGAATTCTGACCCGCTCTTGTAGGAGAACTCGCATTTCCTCAAACCTTCAAACTCTTCACTGGCTACCAGTTTCTTTCAGGATCAATTATAAAATCCTGGTTCTTACTTTCAGATCTATTCATGGTCAGACTCCTCCTTACATCACTGATCTGATCCAGCCTTACACCCCAGCTCGGGCTCTGAGGTCTGTGGATCAGAATCTACTTATGGTTCCACGCCCACGGTTCAGGACCAGAGGAGAGAAATCCTTGCAGACTGTTGCTCCTAAGCTTTGGAACGATCTTCCTCTCTCTCTGTGTTTGATGATCTACTGACTCCTTCAAGAAACATCTTAAGACTTTCTTATTTGTGCAAGTTTTTCCTTGATTTTGCTACTTTGACTGCTTTTTGTCTCTGAATCTAATAATTGCTGTTTATAAGCGTCATATATCAAAGTAACATGTGAAAAACTTAACAACCAGAAGGGTTGTTAATGAGCATCTTCCTCTCAGAAGGTTTGTGGTCAAAGGCAGCATTAGAAAGGCATGATAAGATCATTATTATTATGGTCAGGTCGGTCCATGTATCTGATGTAGAAACACTTGTTGACGGAGATGAAAGACTCTATTTAAAGCAAGATGTGTTACGGCACCAGTTTATTAGTGTTACTTTAACTTGTTATTCCGCCTCCATTATTGGCCCAACATTCAACCGCTGCCTCAGAACATCTCGTACTTTGATTTATTGTAGATAAACAACAGCTTCTTCTCATTAGTTCAAGTGATTGAAGCCACTTGAATCATTTTATCTTTGCAGGCATCCAGTGTCACAATGTACCGGTAGTAAAACTTATCACAAAATAATGACTTTTATAAGGTTATTTAGAACAATACACAAAATAAATGTGAGTCAATATCAGTCGACTATTGTATTTTCTCATTTGCTTGTACAGTTTGCCTGGTGTATGTTTATTA
Organism: Callionymus lyra; assembly: GCF_982586985.1. Taxonomy (NCBI): domain Eukaryota; kingdom Metazoa; phylum Chordata; class Actinopteri; order Syngnathiformes; family Callionymidae; genus Callionymus; species Callionymus lyra. Next base: position 14,600,355 of record NC_141820.1, read on the forward strand.
AGTATTAAAACAACCTTCACCATTTTACTATTTCCCGGATTAAACATTTTTGTCTAAAGAAAAACATTGAAGATATAATGTTTATTAGAAAAAACAGCCTTAAATAGAATGAGAAATCTCTGCGGCCAGAATAATACTATGAAAATAATACTATAAAAAAGACCATTTAGAGATTTTTCCAATGGCTATCTAAACATTTTTCAATTTTCAAATAAAATGTAAACGAAATTAAATATATTGTACAATTTATTTTAGAGCATAACAATCCTTTATTTGGCATTTAACGTATTTTATTTTCAATTGTAAAATATAAAAAAATATGCAAAATTATTTTTATTGTTTAAAATTTTTAAATAATTGAAAAAAAAATTAATAAAATATTTAAAAAAAGTCATTATATACAATCCAATTAAAACTTTTATTTGTTTTTTATTTATATTAATACGTTTTCCAGTCAAATACAATTCTTTATTTGTCCCTTTCTTCATTTGGCTTGTTTAACAGTATTAGTATAAAATCTGAACCCATTTCCCACAAGTTATTTAATATATCCCTAATTTGATCACATAAGCTAAGCAGCAGAAAGTGGCAAATCCTTCAAAATATTTGCGGATCCAAATGGTATTTGTTATCACCCCTGAAATATCTGTCTGTCACATCATCATTACTGTTTTTGACACACGATAACCTCCAGATGAGAAGATATCATCATTAAACTCTGAAGAAAAGGTTCAGAAAGTGAGAGAATAAAGTCGTTGAAGAAGAAAAACATTTTGTGTGCTGAATAGAGGCTTTACAACCATTACTCTTGAAAGTGGGGTCAGGTTCAAAACACTCAGCAGAGCTCGGATCATAGCTCAATCGTGCCGTCTAGTGAAAGTATGCAAATCCTGAAAGCCAGTGAGCTCAAAAGCACAGCGAAAAACTAAAAATGCTAATACACAAAAACTCTTCGATATGATGATTTTAATTGATTCTGGCTGCAGATTATTACAGAAAAGTAGTTAACTTTACAAATCTGCTTTGTTATCGGAACTAAATAATTCATTCATTCATTGTCTACCGCTTTACTCAGTAGTCGGGGTTGCGGGGAGCCTATCCCAGTATCATAGGGCGAGAGGCAGGGGACACCCTGGACAGGACGCCAATCTGTCACAGGGCACACAAAGACCCACAACAATTCACAAACGCACTCATACCTACGGACAATTTTACAAAGTTCTCAATCAACCTCTGTATGTTTTTGGACTGTGGGAGGAAACCGGAGTCCCCGGAGTAAACCCACGCAACACGAGGAGAACATACAAACTCCACTCAGAAAGGTTGTCTCGGCCTGGAATCGAACCAGCAACCTTCTTGCTGTGAGGCGACCGCAACTAAATAATAACAATGTGAATTTATTTAAACGTTTTATTTATAGAAAAAAACCGCTTTTACATGAGCCTCTTGACTGGTCATGATGCTTGTTGAAGTGATACTTATTTTAAATATTAGCAAAACTAACATTAGATAAGACTAAACTGTTTTGAAGAAACAAGCTCAGGGTTACAAATGGATTCAGCTACACGATGATTTGTATTTTCTTTTTTTAATGATGGTCTTGTTATTTTTAATTTTGCTGTATTTATCTACCATGTCTTGTGTGAAAATAACTACATGTTAAACCTGTCAAAAGGGTCGGGAACACCATGGCCGGGTTTTGATGGTTCTCAAGGATGTAAGAAGGCTCTTAAGAAGAGTTCCACTAAGAAGGAGTGCTAAGCTACAGTTATTTCCCAGATGCGTACTAAAATTCATTCTTGGGATAACCACAAGATCTAGCCAAAGAAGCTTCTTAAGTAGCTCTTAGTGGATTCTAAGATTTAAAAAGATAATTTAAAGTCAAATGGTTTATTCATATTAGTACTATGAAAGTATATATGCGAGAAGTCCATTAAGAACCAGTCAGCCGGATTTCATATTTCCCTCTTGGTGAAAGATCTTCTTAAGCTAAGAGCAACTCAAGAAAAAGCATCCTTCTTTCATGGAGTCCTTTAAAGTGCTCCTAAGAAGATTGTAGCATTTAAGAGCTTCTTAACTAATCTTTGAAACCCGACCCTTGTCTAGACAATTTCACGTTAGTTGACTTTTTGACCAAAAATAGTTTTACCCAAAGGGTGTAATATATTTTATTGCTTCACGTCCTCGTTCTACCACAAGAAATAACCACTTAATTAGATTTCAAAGTGCGATTCTGCTTTCAACAGTGACGGCCCATCCCCGGAGTAAGTTTACTGTCTCAAATGAGTCATTATTCTCTTGAAGTAGCATAGTTTCCTGATAGAAATGTTGCAACATCATGTTATCAACATCAGCAGAAAGGAGAGTTTGTGGTTGATGATTTTTTTACACAGTTGAAATACATACTTTAAGGTCAAGACAAAATAGAGACAAACACAACAGCCCCAAGAAATTAAGAAAAAGCCTGCACAAATAAAAAGGTCTTAAGATGTTTCTTGAAGGAGTCAGTAGATCATCAAACACAGAGGGAGAGGAAGATCGTTCTAAAGCTTAGGAGCAACAGCCTGGAAAGATTTCTCTCCTCTGGTCCTGTTCTTCAGGAACCATCAGTAGATTCTGATCCACAGACCTCAGAGCCCGAGCTGGGGTGTAAGTCTGGATCAGATCACTGATGTAAGGAGGAGTCTGACCATGAATAGATCTGAAAGTAAGAACCAGAATTTTAAAATGGATCCTAAAAGAAACAGGCAATGCAGAGTTTTAAGGATCGGAGAAATGTGAGTTCTTCTACTAGAGCGGGTCAGAATTCTCACTGCAGAGTTTTGTATCAACTGCAGGCGAGACAGATCCTTCTTGTTTAGACACTGTTACAAAAGTCCAAACGAGAAGAAACAAACGCATGGATTATAAACTCCAGATCGGGATGTGACCGATAATTTTCCTGAGTTCAGAAATGTTTCTCAGTTGAAGGAGTCATACTGAAGTCATTCAACACTTCTTAAAGGTAGAAAAGTCTATAGCTACACAATGCCTTTCAAAAACATTGGATGACATTTTTCTCAATCCAGTAAAAGATTGTTTGTAAAAAATAGATGATTTGAGGTCAGCAGTGTTGAAGTTCTCTCTGCAATGTTCTGCAGCACGAACCATCCTCCTCTGTGCGACTCGCTCCCTCACAGCTTGTCTTCAACCTCTCAGCAGAATGTCAAATAGAGAATTTTGTTTCTCTCCAGACATTGAGGCCTGCTGACATGTCGTTCCCTCTGACATTCCTTTAATGTCCCCGGAGCCTCTCCGAGCCCAGGAAACGGTTTTGGAATATCTGTCTAGGCCGGTGAAGGTGTTCAACAGCATGTCACATCTCGAATACACACACTGTAAAAAGTGTTTCCATTAGTTTTCCTATCAAACTAAATTCCAGATATTGCATCACATAATGGTAGGAAATACACAAAATCAATTCAGAGGTATAGAAAAATACTGACCAACAAGACACTGAGAGATGGGTCCAAATGAAGACAACCTCTGATAAATCCCTCATCGAAACGTTTAAAAAAACACACCAAACCAATTGTATGTGTTGTGGTAACACCTTTGGGACGTCGCAGTGTGTCAAGTCTCTTCTAAGAAACATCCCAAATTGTCAAGACACATTAACAAATAAGAGCTTATCAACAAGAAAAGGAAAATATTTCCACATTAAATCAAGGGCTAACATTCTGCCTCATTAAAGATCAACTAATGTCTTGATTTCTTCATTATCTTGGACCTCTATTGCACTCATCAGTATCAGTGTCTTCTTGCAGAAGTCTCCACCTCCAAGGCACTCGTTTTATAAACAAAGCAGGGCGTGATTATAGCTGGCTGGAGGAGGAGTGAAGCCATTATTACGTCATAAGTGACTCCGCTCTCGTAACCTCTTGTTCGCCCTGATTTCAGACGGGTGAGAACTTTATAAAGTAATAAGTTGAAAACATGGTCATGATGAGGGAATTACTGCATCTTGGAGAGGAAGACTTCAACGTTTGAAACATGCGAGTGAGTCAGGAGAGTTGGAGTTTCAAGTGAGTTGACCTTGAACAAGTAAGAGCTCATCAGCATCTACAAGCAAACCCCCACAACCCATCAAACTTGGACATACTTCCTGAAAGTCAACCCAAGAGACTGCAAGAAGTTTTGCCCAAAACAGGGAATTTGGAGTGTAAAGTATATTATACTTTTATGTTAGAAAAAAACAAAAACAAAACTGGAAAATGAATCATTACATTTTTCCCAGTTTACTTGATGTAAACCGGGAATAAGAACAAGTCTGTAATGGAATATGTTTGGCACTACACCCGCTATAAAACAGTTATTTATGAACTTTACAAATCTTAATGAGTCACATTTAAGTCCATATTTCTCAGGTAAACACAACACAGACATGTTGAGTGTATCCAGGTGAACGGGCTGGTCCAGGCTTTTGAATATGTAAATCCTGTTATGGCTGTATTGTTTCAGTGGAAAACTAAAAAATCACTTTCGCCTGAATTTTTTTCCATTGGCTGAATTTTGGTGCATCCCTCAAAAGCGTTGGTGGTAAATACAATTAAACAATGGTCTACATTTCAAGTGGCCGAAGTGTGCAAATACTAGAAGCCCTAAAAACACTAAAACACACAAAAAAAAAATCAAAACCATCACCACCTGTCCTGTTCTATGCTGTGGTGTGTTGGGGTGGAAATGTGTCCAAGAGGAGTGTCAACAGGTTGGACAGGTTGATCAGAAAGGCTGGCTCTGTGGTTGGAATGAAGCTGGACTCACTGGTGACAGTTGCTGAGAGGAGATCACTGGACAAACTATTGTCCATCATGGATGATGACAGTCATCCTCTGAACACTGTCATCAGTGAGCAGAGAAGCAGAATGAGTGCACGAATGCTCCTACCAGCCTTACACCCCAGCTCGGGCTCTGAGGTCTGTGGATCAGAATCTACTGATGGTTCCTCTCACACGGTTCAGGACCAGAGGAGAGAAATCTTTTCAGGCTGTTGCTCCTAAGCTTTGGAACAATCTTCCTCTCTCTTTGCGCTTGATGGATCTACTGACTCCTTTAAGAAACATCTTAAGACGTTTCTATTTGTTCAGGCTTTTCCTTGATTTTCTGTAACTCCTGTGTTGTTCTCAGTATTATCTTGATCTTTAAAGTATATACTTTTTTGAGTATTGTTTTGATTGTTAAAGCGCTTTGTGACCCTGGTCTGGAAAAGCGCTATATAAATATTACTTACTTACTTACTTACCCAGGTGCAAAACAAATAGACTCAGGGACTCATTCATCCCTCGGGCTATTAGATTGTACAATTCTGAGTTCGGGGGCAGGAGTGCAGTGAAAGTATCTGGATGTTCTGTTCTATGTTAGTCTTTGTATCCTTTGTCTTTGTTGTTTTTCTTTGATCTATGTTCTTTGTCTTTATCTTTAGACTTAGATTGTGTCATCTTGTTCTTTCTCTTTATGTTCTTGTTCTTATTTTATTTTGATTTATTTTTAATTTTTCATGAAATATTGCTGTATTTTCTGTGGCTATTGGAAAAAAACAATTTTCCGAAGGAGACCTCCTGAGGAATCAATAAAGTGTTACCTTACCTTACCTTACCTTATTATAAGCACACTTTAGATGGCTTTGGTAACAAGGAATTTAATATTATGTCTGCTTTCATGACAAAAACTCTTTATTTATCAAGAAATCCAACAAAAATAAATGGCATCTTCCTGTTATGAACTAACCTCTCAGTCAGCAGAGTGACTTTAGAAGGCTCCACGTTAGGATTCTCCCACTCCATCTGTGGACAGTGCATGAAGTAGCACAGCGTGTAGAGGGCCTCCGGCTCCCAGTGGACGGAGGTGTTGCCCTTCTGGTGGACTGGAGTCCCGTTATTGGAGTTCTTGATGTGAAGCGGTTGAAGGTGATGCATGGCCCGTGATACCAGATCACCTGCAGCCAAGACACACACAAAAAAAAACAACAAAAACATTTTTGTTATTTTCCAATACAAGACACAGGAAATGACAGGCAGAGCGATGACACATGAATTCTGGGTAAGATCAACTTTACTATCGTCACCCACATCAGCCCTCTGACACACACCATCCCTGAGTGATGAGGTGGACGACTCCTCCATTCATACACCCACTGATTCACACTACATTAAGTCGTACACACTAGCCCACTCACTGCTCTCTAGATGGAAATTACCGCGATAAAATGTAATCTCCAGCACATTGTGCCTCTCACATTATATCTACAGAGTCGTGAGCTCTCATTCTGTCCTTTTCTATCTTCTTATGATGCACACGCTTTCTTCCCAACCATATTTTCACCTATTATTAAGAAGCACACGATCATAAAAATGGATGAAGGGATGAGAGGAAATAAAAGGGAATTCGATGTTCTTCATGTGCCAGACCAGAAGAATGGAAGATATGATTAGCAAATATCTTCCTTTTTGTTAATATATAAATGTTTGGCACAAAGTGTGATTACATAGTTAAATTTAAGTTTTGTCTACACATAAAAAAGCGGAGAAGAAGGACTGAAATGGTACCAACACCGGAATCAAAGCTGGGCATGTGTAATGGTGCACCAAATATTTCTCATTGCTCTTTCCTGTAGAATGCGTCAAACAATTACGTGAATTGTCCCCGATATGGTTGTGAAGAGTACTTTAAGGATAATAAAGAAATATAGTAGAATGTTTCACTACATTATCCTTTGCTGCTCATAGATAAGAATATAAACCCCCCCTGGAATAAGGTGGTAAAAATGTAGTGAAAAGTGTAACTCGGTTAGTTTTTAACATGTTACTTCTGTATTTGTCTGAGTTCTTCCATCAACAGTGGAGATACAAGTAATGAGAATTGAGCCAGATAATCTTGTTTTATCATTATTATGCAATTGTGTCTTCTCATTTGGACTATTGTAATAGTTTATTTTCATTTCTGAACAAAAAGGAGCTGTCTCGCTTGCAGTAAATACAGTGCAGTTAATATTTCTGAGCCGCTCTAGTAGAAGAACTCGCATTTCCCACGATCTCTTTCTTTTTTAATTTTTTCTTCAAACTTAAGTTTTATTAGAATTTTCCACATTAAGGCAAACACACATACATCACAGAAAATAAAAAACCAACAACGCAAAAACACAAAACAAAAATAAAAAAATAAAAATGGGGGTTGTTCATGTTTCTTACATGCATCTTTCAATATATATAAAGTACACACTGATACAGTCAAAGTATTTCACAGGTGTCGTTGTTGTGTAAACAGAGTCCACTTTTTCCATTTTTCTATAAATGTGTCTTCTTGTGTCCTTATCCTGTGGGTTAAAAGTTCCATTTCAAAAACTCCTTTGACAATGTGAGTCCATTCTTCCACTGTTGGTGGTTTGGTATTGTGCCATTTTTTGGTAATGGCCTTTTTAGCGGCTGCCACTAGTATTTTAAATAAACGATCTCTCTTTTCATTGACATATTTACATTAGAAAATGAGCTTAACCCCCGCCCACTGAAAAAATTTAGTTTTTTTTGGAGATTAAATCTTGTTCAACATAACCACACCCACTCTGCTGTGATGGGTACTCGTTATATAAACAAAGCAGAGTGTGATTACAGCTGGCTGGATGAGTAGTAATGCCATTATTACATCATAATGGCCCCCGCTCTCCTAACCTCTCATTCACGAGATATCAGATTGGGGAGAGAGAAAAGTATTCAGTTTCTCTTGAGAGTGATGGAAAAGAATAGATTAGAAAAGAGAAATAAATGAACTAAAATGAGGTTTAGAGACTAAGTTATGTTGGCCAAATAATTTTAAATGTTTTAAATGAAGACATAATGAAGATTGGCTACATCAAACTCAGAAGAAAAAGCCGTGGCAAAACCTGGTGGTGAAAATCAAAAGACAAAGAATGACTCAATCTTCATGAGATTGATTTTCATCATTGGATTGTGACTACAGGAACAAATTTCTACCAAAATACGCTCACATTATTTCCCCCCTTTGAGTCATATTCTTGTGTATTTCCAGTCAGAGTAAAGGTTGAAGACGTCGCAGTCGGAGGCGTCTCCAGCTGTGTGATTACTCAGCAGGAACACGGAACGATTGATAGTCGAGGAAGTTTCAATGTTTATAGCCCAGAACACGTCGATGAGACTCTGACTTCAATATCAGTGAAGATATTTTGTGGTGACATTTGGAAAAGTAAAAACTCTCATTAACAGCTTTCCAAAATTCCCTGGAGCTTATCAATGAGGTCATTAGAGATGCGCTCACGAATAATGATGTTACTCTGGAGTGAGAAAATGCTGCAGTTTGTGATTTTTCTTATAGGAAAACATGTTTAACCCAAACATCTTGCTTCACATATAAACAGAAACAAATTGATTTTTTCAAATCATATCTCTAGAATACACATGTTATACCTAAATACTTTACCTCGCTCCTCCAATTCTTATCTCGTTATTGCGATGGAAAAAATGCGTCTATTTTATGACAAGTCAGTTCTCTGCTTGTCAGAAGGAAGCACCAGGGTTCACTGACTTAAGAGCAGAAGCTACCAGAGGAACCTTCCTTATCAAACCACACGATAAACAACATGTCAGCAGGCGGAGAACACACACGTCTGACTCATGACATATTAAAAATGCTGGTTGCAACTGTCAGAGTTTGATGGTTGAGATTCCAGCCTCCTAAATTAGGACTCAAATCTACATACAACAAATGTGCGGTATTTCTTTTTACAAAAGCTCTCATTGTATCTGCCAAATTGGTTATGCTGTTGTGAGATTCTATTTGTAAGTTAGTGACTAAGTAATATTTGTTTGTGTGTTGGCAAAATAACAGCTATCACATGAAATTTTCAAGTTTCATGTTTATTAAATACATTTTGCGGAGTTCCATCTGGATCCAGAAGGTTTTGAAGTGAATCATCATTCACATTTTTTCAGAATGTTATCTAAAACCATTATAAATGTAATTTACTGAAGATTATTCAATACATTTTATTCAATTTGTTTTACGTTGTCAATTGCATTTTAATTTCATTCATCCATTTTTTACCCCCGTTCGTTTCGGTTATTCATCCACGCTATTTACTTTATTTAATGTGCTTAACATGTACTTGCTGAGTCGTTCATCATGGCTGATCTTTTTGTCTTTGGAAACTTTCCTACGTCGGGTATTAACAATCTATTATTAGTTATCTACACAAAGATACGGTTACACATCTTAATATGTGTAATTTATAATTATAATCAGTCATTCTTTTACTATAAAAAAGAGGTTATTGTGGGGGTCCCTAACAAGATTGGTGATTATATATGGGATTACTGCTGGTTTCTGCCCCAGAAAGAACATGTAAACATGGCCAAAATGGTAGTGATGGTCTGATGAAGCTTCATGAAACAGTGTCATTATTTTCAGAGCCCACAAGATGGCACTATTTTACTATGTTTATAACAACTGTTCTAATAAAACATAAAGTCATTTTTAAACGGATCGTGCCACCTACTGACCTCTAAACAACATGACACTAATTCATGAATCCATTTGCACATGTTCGCTGCATTCAAAATACACAACTTTATTTATATAGCCGGTGACATAGCGTTTCTTCTAGTCTAGAAGCAATCGATTGAATGAAAGTTATAAGGGAAATAATCCATTGTGTTTATACCATCTACTGGTTAAAGTCAAAATAACTTTAAAAACGTTCCAGAACTGTTGCTCATTTTGGAAGCTCACTGTTTATCACAGGCTAAATAATTGTGCCATGTTTCAACGGATTGTACACGTCGTAAAAAAACCTACTGATGTAAATACACAGACTCCTTTTATTTGTTTAGCTATTTCTTTCACATTTTAAGACTAAATGAGACAAAAAATGATTGGCTATATAGATAAAAAATAGCTTTTAATGCAACACACATGCATACAAATGGATCGCTGATGATTTTCCACATCATTTGCCATAAAAAAACATGGCAACTCAAAACAGACCATTGGGCATGTGTTTCTGGATGCCGAAGATTTCCCAGATCGTGTACTGACAACACCATTGAATCACTGAAACGCATTGACTCCTATTTGCCTCTGGTGTCAATGTCATTGGACATTTTTTGAGGTTGTTCCATAAGTTCCATAACAATGCTAAGCTAACCTCAATGTAAATTAAGACTCATCCTTTTCACTGACATTGCACCAGTTTTATTATCAGCTTAAAGCTTTAGAACGATCTTCCTCTCTCTTTGCGCTTGATGGATCTACTGAATCCTTTAAGAAACATCTTAAGACATTTTTATTTGTTCAGGCTTTTCCTTGATTTTCTGGAACTCCTGTTGTGTTATCAGTTTTATCTTGATCTTTAAAGTATATACTTTATTGAGTATTGTTTTGATTGTTTAAGCGCTTTGTGACCCTGGTCTGGAAAAGCGCTATATATATAAAAATTACTTACTTACTTACTTATTGCCTTCAGCCAACACAATTCCAGGATTAGATAAGCGAAGTAAGACAGTTTAAATAGGTTTTTTTTGGGCGCAGATTCAGGTAAACACCGGTTGATTAAAATAGAGCACTTAGGTGCTCCAGAGTGTTGCCACCTCTAGTGTAAACTCGAATGTATTCGGCTCAGAAAGATCCCATTATCAACTAAAGTGGACAAACACTCTCACGGCTGTTTTTTTTGTTTTTTTTGGAGGCTGTTAGTCGGCGCCCGACTGATAATGAAGTTTGCTTTTTCTTAATGAAGTGTTCTTGTGACTTTGGTTTTGTCAGCATTAGCTCCCTTCTCTTTTGTCCTCATTATCTAAACAACAGTCGCTTGGTTTTCAAGCTTCATTTCCCTGGAATTAATCATCGGAGACAGCTGAGCGTAGTCGCCCTGTCATGGCGGAACTTTCTGCAAGAGGAAACGTTATAAACGCACATAAAGCATATGAGGAATGACTTGTTTATTCACTGAACGGACACTTAATTAGATACCATAGGATAGAAATTGTCTGATCGACAACAACTGTGAATGCACTTAAGAATCTATAGGAGGTTCATAGCTTGCATCAACAAAGGGGAATGAAAGGGACTTTGAACGTGGGGTGGTGGTTGACGGGCTGGTTTTATATCAAATACCTTTAATCTGATGGGATTTCCACGCAACACAAGCTCTAGTTTGAGTTGAAAATGGCCAGAAAAAAAATCCAGTGGCAGTTGTGAGAATGAAAATGCTTTGTAGTTGTCAGGGGAATATGGTTCGAGAAGATAGAAAGGCAACAGTAACTTCAATGCACACATTAATACCATCTGTGACTGTGGAACCCTGATGCCGAAGCAGTTAAAGACCGTCATCCAATTTCTTCTCACCAAATGATTATTTCTTAGCCCTATCAATTCTAAAATGCATGTCCAGATGCACTTTTGTACAACTCAAAGATTCTTCTGGTCATTCCAAAGATCTTTTTCCTGGCGTCAGCTACTCTGGAATGTGGAATGATGAACCCCATTTGCTCAAATAGTCTCTGGCTATCTTCCATATATTTCCTCCACCATATATGTGACCATATTTCTGATTGGAAATCCAGCACAAATATTCCAAAATAATTTCTTGAACCCAGGTTAAGTATGATCTTTTAAAGTCAGTCGGTAGTTGTATGGATTAATTATACGACTCCAAAGGAAGTACCCGATGGTGCGCATGATTAACTTCAATGGGTTATTATTATCCACTCGGTTCTCTGTACTTTGTTACGCAAATGTAAATGTTTTTTTTCTTTCATTTACAGGTCTGTCAGACGAATTGTCAACATCTCAAAAAGGTAAACGCTATCTTCCAAGCGTTTGAACAAGCCTCAAGTTTTCTCCACGCTTGGATCTTCCCTGAGAAAGTTGACATTCTGATGTTCATGAATAAGTAAACAAACCAGGATGATAGGAAATGTTTTTTACAGGGATTCTTTTTTCCCCTTTTATTTTTCTTTAATCAAACTGTGAGCTGTTTCGATAAATCTGAGAGGATTTGACACCTTCAATAAAATTTCGTTGATTTACTGTGATCTCACTTTCATTTTTATTTTGTAGTACTACAAGGTGTAAATTATTATACTTACCTTACTTAAACTACCTTTATTTAGTTTTATTCCATCACACTTTTTGTGTTGTACGTGTGAGAAAATGACAAATGCAACTAATATGATCGTCAATTTTTTTTGGCTAGTTTGACCTCCTTGCACAATTGACAAATTAACTAATTTATTTCTTTAATGCTAAAATAACTTTATAGTGAATTAACAAAAATTATTAACAATTATGATAAAAGTAGCTATAATTGGTTCACAAAGTAACGGTATGAATTTTGTACTGGTTACAATACAAAAGTTACCGTCCCTAAGTACAACCAAGATTTACTATTTTTTTTTTATTCGTTCAACAAGTCATAGTAATTAAAGATTCAATTTTCTTTGTAATCAAAGTCATTTTTAAAATGTTAAAAGTAAAGAAATGTGGTGTGCAGGACACGCGAACATCTGCTCTTACATCTCCACCCTGACCACCAAACTCTGCCGTCACACACTCTACAGATGAGGGAAGTGGTTGGTAATTCAACCAGAGGCTTCTCCATGACCTGATAATCACATCTTGACAACTTTTGTGCCCCGTAATGGAGGCCAGAGATGGAAGAGTCACCCATATTCGTCTGACATGTCATCATGGCCTGTGACTCTCCAGGGGCGAAGCAGAGAAACGTTTAATCACCAGTGTGTAATTCGAGTGACTCGGCCTCGCAGCCGCGGGACACATTAGGAATTCCGTTGAGTTATTAATCACAGTCAATTACTGGGCATGTCATCATCTAGACTGCTTCCTTAACCAGTAAAGCTGTAAAGGGATTTAATCAGACATGCATGTACAATATGATGCATTTCCTGTTCATATCATGTAGCTTTATTATCACTGGTTTGTAAAATTCAGAATGAATGAATTTGACTCAACACACATGGCCATCGATGAACTAATCAAAGTAGCAGAAATACGTCCATGTTCATATAATAAAAAATAATATGGAAAAACTTCTATAGAGGATCTGAACAGGAAGCAAACTAAGTGAATACGTACTATCAAAATGTGAATGATTGAGGATAATGGATGGCTTTGTTTTCGTAGAAGTATAAATGATCAACATGGGAGTTTATAGATACAACACTACGGTGGTGAACATGTTACATAGGTAGGTAGGTAGGTAGAACTTTATTGATAGTTTTTTTCCAATTAGCCACAGCAATACAGCAATTATTCATAAAAATAAATAAAATAAATAAAATAAGCACAAGAACAAAGAGAAATAAGGAGAAAGAACAAGATGATACAATCTAAGTCTAAAGATGAATAAAAAAGATAAAGATAAAAGATGTTTCTTTTATGGCACTGATGGAAATGTTAACGTACTAATGAGTATAACAAAATTTGCCTTGTCTTGCTCAAGATCAAATACATGTGATTGACTGTACTATGAAATAAATAAATAAAAACACGTAAGGTGGTAAGTAAGTGGTTACAAAGCTTCCCCTAGCACAGACCTGAGCAAACATGCGGCCCTTTGACTGTATTTATGCGGCCCTAGTAATGTCAAAGTATGATCATGTATAAATGGTTCTAATGCATTAACAAATGTATTTTGTATTTATTATTCATTTACTTTGTCACATAACACTTCCCTCTATTTTGATTGTCATTTTTTTGTGTATATATTAATCCTTCAAAACATTTATTTTAAGTTAATTGAAGACATTTTTTGAAAAAAACTCCTCTATGGAACCACACGGACACACGTACGGTACTAGTAACACAATTTAAGTGTGAGTGTCTCGGTGTTGCTTTCTTCAACAAAAACTACGGCGAATATTGTTGTCAATGAGCCGCACATCACCAAAAACTAGACAAGACACGATGTAAATGCTAGTGATGTGACGAAAACTCTCTATATAAATTGATGGTTAAAAACAAGAAAGATTTAGTTGAAAAAACAACACAAATAGACTTTCAAAACACTTTATTTACCGGTGAATGTGGTGCGTTCAATTGTGTCGGGATGGCTGTGGTGCATTCAATAGCGTCGGACAGATGAAATTTACAGTAACTAAACTGGACTAAATTAAGAAATTAACAATAGAACTCTATATAGTCACAATAGTGTGGCATTATTCGTGTTACTTTCTAGAATATATGCTCGCATCATGTGGTTGTGGTTAATGTGTTACATGTATTTTATCAACAGCATCTATTATATAAATTAAAACTCAAGAAAAACACACAGTGCAGTTTGTTATAATTTGTATTTTGAAATTGTAATAGAACAGGAACTATTATCAAAGTGAAGGTATTTAAATTGTGTTACACATTAAACTATGTATATGGGAAGAAGAATCAAGTATGACTGAAAAGAAAGGGTTTACCTCTAATTTCCCTTTTACTTTTGATTTTTAAAATAAGATATGTAGCAAAATTAAAACACATTTTTTTTATTATTTTGTCAAAAAAAACCCAGACCAAAGCTCTCAACATCTTTCTGCTTTGTCCACCATGTCTCTGTGCTCCCTGCTGTCCCAAATCACTTGAGTCTTTTACCCCTGGGCTTTTACACTCATTTTCTTTCAAGCGTCTGTTCTTCTTTTTGGGGGATTTTATTCTCCAAATTGTTATCCTTCAATTTGTCGCCGTGGTAACCTCAATGTGTGACCTTAAATCCCCTTCAATTAATTCTTTGCTTTGACCAAGCCCGACAAAAAATCACTTAAACCCTGTCGTAAAAAATGTGATAGCTGTAATAGCAGCTGGCACATCAAAGTTCAGGTAAAACAACCAATATATTGCAATATTTATTAGACAGCCAGAGACAACTATATAAACGTTTACAACTCCGTCAGACTTTTATGATATTCACCCAAAGTTATTAACCTATGTTTTTTTTATCCATATACAGTAATTAGATAATTTCTATAACATTATAATCCATTTAGTCTTTATCATTTCATAAATTCATTGTTTTAATACAATTATTATGTCATACTATAATGAATGATTTAACACCAGATTCAGCTAAATGGCTAATAAATTAAAACAACTTTTATACATTCATATGTCTATTTTTTCTTTCAACCTTTGCCAAATAGGTTAATTCATCATCTATGTTCATGCCTGACTGTCTGCCTTACAAAATAACGCAAAAACTGATGAACCGATTGGAAGAAAAGTTTTTACTAGATGATGATAAAAGGTGGTGGTGTTTCTGATGAGCCATCTGGATCCACAAATATTTTGAAGGATTTGTCACATACTTACTTTCTTGTTAGCTTACGGTCTACATTGACCATGTGTTAACCAGAACATGGCTGCCACCTACTGTTCAATTGAGCTCACTGGAGTTTGACTATGTAAGCCATGCATGGAAACATACATAGAGGTTCAAGAGAGGTGACATCTGGATTCATAACAAGCATAGATAATCTGCATTTTATCACATCATTTGTTCCGGTTATGTCTCAAATTTCCCCACTTACTTCTTCCCTGCCATCTTTGTCACACACTCCGTCTTTACCTACAGTTGTGGTCCTTTCTCACCTGCAGGTTATCATCACCCACTGATGCAACATGCTGTCAAAATTTAATCTAATTCCTCTCCAGGAATGTCATACTGTCGTGGTGCTAACGTTTCCCCACATGATGATGGCGAGCCACAGGAGATCCAGTATGTTGTTGTTACGAAACCAGTGTTTCCAACCATCACAACTAAATCTGGAGACTCAAGAAAACTAATGGAATCCTGCATGATAATGACTCGTCTCTGCCTGGGGGAGCTTTGTGAAAGAAATATTCTTCTTTTATTATCACTTCATAGCTCTCCAAAATTTTTCCACAGAGGAAAATGAATCAACTGGAATTAGTTTTCTATGTCGGTGATTTCTTTGATTCATCGCAGGACGTTTCCAAGTGAAAACCTCTTTGAAATGTTAACTGACAGTTTTTGAAATAGGATAATATTTTCAAAGTATATTTCTATAAATGACGGTCGGTTGCATGATTGGTTGTACTTTGGTAAGTTGACTCAAAAAAATGTGTTACTCTTGTGAATTTAACCACCTGTCAATCATCCTGTCTACCTACATCCCTATCAATCCATCCATCCATGTCCAATATCCATTTCTCTACCTACCTACCTTCCCAACTGTCTGTCTACCTACCTACCTAAATACAACTCATTATTCTATGAAATATTTATGAAAATATCATCCTCAATTTTTGGTAATAATTCATTAAATACTGATTTTCGCTTATACTAAGCACCGCCGCTCTGGCTTTAGCTCCATCTGAGATAATGGAATTTGGACAAACAAAACTATTCAAGTTCTACAAAATTCGTCGTGGTTTATCCTTATCTGAAATATCTCTGTTTAAGTTTCCCGAAGACAAGTATTTAGAGGAGAATGGACAAGCAAAGTTTAGTGACCGTGAGCTACAGTAACTGCAGCTGACAATTTACAGGTTGTATGACTCTGCTTTTATTTGTTGTGAAACCAAAATATGTCCAGACATCAGCTTTAATAGCTGCTGGAGTCCACTGTATCCTCTCATTCCCAGACATTTACGGGATCTGGCTGGATTTCACTGTTCTGCTTCAGAATGAGTTAGATTATCATCTCTATCTATATCGTTTGGACTATTGTAACAGTTTAATTTCATGTCTAAACAAGAAGTATCTGTCTCGCCTGCACAAAACTCGACCCATTTCGACCCGCTCTACTAGGAGAACTCGCATTTCCCCAAACCTTAAAACTCTGCATTGGCTACCAGTTTCTTTCAGATTACATTTTAAAATTCTGGTTCTTACTTTCAGATCTGTTCATGGTCAGACTCCTCCTTACATCAGTGATCTGAACCAGACTTACACTCCAGCTCGGGCTCTGAGGTCTGTGGATCAGAATCTACTGATGGTTCCTGGACACGCTTCCGGACCAGAGGAGAGAAATCCTTCCAGACTGTTGCCCCTAAGCTTTGGAACGACCTTCCTCTCCCTCTTTGTTTGATGGATCTACTGAATCCATCAAGAGATATTTTTATTTGTGCTTTTCCCAGACTCCTGTGTTTGTCTTATATGTTTTGGCCTTTTAAAGTATATATTTCAACTGCGTATTGTTTGATTGTTAAAGCGATTTGTGACCCTAGTCTGGAAATGCGCTTTACAAATAACCTTTACTTACTTACTCACTATATAGGGATCATTTAAGTTAAGCAGCAAATCACTCTGATCTTCACGTTTTGTTTTATTTTCCTTAACTCATACCAGTTTAATCTTATGATGGAAGTCAATGAGATGGTGCTGGCAACTTCACACCAATAACCATGCCCCTTTTTTTTTCTGCCAGAACAGTAAGTAAGTAAGTAATTTTTATTTATATAGCGCTTTTCCAGACCAGGGTCACAAAGCGCTTAAACAATCAAAACAATATTCAATAAAGTATATATTTTAAAGATCAAGATAAAACTGATAACATAACAGGAGTTCCAGAAAATCAGGGAAAAGCCTGAACAAATAGTCCTGCTGAAAATACACCTTCAATTACATCTCTAAAATTAAGTATGTAAATTTGATAAAAACCACGTGAAAACTTATAACTTATTAAATATTATTTTGAACCAATATATGCTCAATTAAGTAGGTCAAAACAATCACTCGACCTGCACTTTAAAGACTTTATATTGTGTTACTGTATTTTCGACCCTGAACAACCTCCAACGGCTCCAACTTCGTCGTCAACCGGGAGAAAACATTTTAATCTCATCCAGGGAAGACCTTTACTCGTCTCATGATTAAATTATCCTTGAAGACATTGTGTTGTTTCTCTTGAGCATTTTTTTTTTTTTTTTTAAATCTAATCTATTGCAGCAGCCAAAAACCCTCACAAGAGCCCCCCGGACGTGACGGCCGGTCCCGGGGGATGTAAAAACCATTAGACAATAATGAATCCAGCCTGACGTAATTACTGCGGCGACACGGCTCGACAAGGTTTTCGGCCGACGCTTGTCTTCGGGATGACGAGGTGAGTGTGTGCCCGGGAGGATTACCCAGAGGTTTGTTTGTGTCAGCGTGCCCTCGCTGTCCTCCTGAAGCTGCACCGACACTGATAACGGACGGCATTCCGGCCAAGGCGGATACATTCCCAAAGCCGGGACTTTATATTCGTCGCCTCTGAAATTGGGAAACCCGACGAGTGTACAACAGAATGACAGCATTTGACGTCACGACACTAGCGAGACAGGATGTCGTCATTGGCAGGAGGGCCAGGCAGTTTCCAGAAGAGAGGAGGAGAATGGACAAGAAAAGTTGAGTGACCGTGAGCTACAGTAACTGCAGCTGACAATTTACAGGTTGTATGACTCTGCTTTTAATTGTTGTGAAACCAAAATATGTCCAGACATCAGCTTTAATAGCTGCTGGAGTCCACTGTATCCTCTCATTCCCAGACATTTAAGGGATCTCGCTGGATTTCATTGTTCTGCTTCAGAATGAGTTGGATTATTATCTCTATCTATATCGTTTGGACTATTGTAACAGTTTTATTTCCATGTCTAAACAAGAAGGATCTGTCTCGCCTGCACAAAACTCTGCAACAAGAATTTTGACCCGCTCTAGTAGGAGAACTCGCATTTCCCCATACCTTAAAACTCTGCATTGGCTTACCATTGGTTTCTTTCTGGATCAAGTTTAAAATTCTGGTTCTTACTTTCAGATCTATTCATGGTCAGACTCCTCCTTACATCAGTGATCTGATCCAGCCTTACACCCCAGCTCGGGCTCTGAGGTCTGTGGATCAGAATCTACTGATGGCTCTTAATATTGGAAAGTAAAAAAAAAAAAAAAAATCCTCTTTGATTCCACACTATGGCGTAAAAAATCGAAATCTTTAAATAATAGAAAGTCTAAATTCGACTCATTTGTCTTTCTTCACTTCATCACCTGCACTGGCAGGAGGGCCGGGCAGCGGGAGATTAGGAGAAACGACATCAGAGGAAGGGGAAAAAAGGGCTTTAAATCAAATGAAATATGAGAGAGGAGGCTTTCATGTCGGATTCTTAACTCTCAGGATCTCCCCTGTTTCTAGGTAGGAAGTGATCTCATTATTCCGCTCGCACGGGTTTCTGGATAATGGAGCAGGGCTGATGGCAAACTGGTCTTTGAGGGATTAAAATAGGTATCATCTTGTGGATCCAATGTTACAAATAGGAGGGCTCGTTTTGAGGAAGTGTTTACGATTATGACCGCCCGGAACAGAGACATTTTGTAGCACGAAAATGACCCGACAAAGCATCTCCTGGGACAATCATTTATACTAACGGTTACGACTCTCTATGGGCAGACAGTGATCAAAATAAAATGTCCTAAATCCATATGGACCCAAGCGGTACCAGCACTTCAGCATTCCAAGGCCCTTCAAAAACTATTATCTTATAGCCTGGGACCCTCATAGCAAATGCTTCAAAATATATACCTTAACAATGTATTATTATAGTATATAGTATATTTGTTATCCCTTGTGTTATCTTAGGGTCAAGATGAGCCGGTGTCCGAAAACAAATATGTTTGTGGTATCCCTTGTGTTGTCTCTGGGTCAAGATGAACGACCCCCCCTGGCTTCTATAAATACATACACGGTGGTGGAGGCTGTTCACACAAGGGTTAATCATTTCAGAAAATCTTGGCCATTTTTATTTATGTTTGTGAGGATGTACGCTGTATACTTGTATTTTTCAAATTTAAGATGGCCATGAGATCTTAGCTTTTAAAGCAGAATATCTTACACAAAGTAATTTATTTTATATTAGATGATTGTATCATTTGTACCTACATTTGTATAGTTTTACTCTGACATAATGAGGGCCAAATAAATACAGTCAAGAGGCCACATTCAGCTACACTTTGTTACACAAACTTTTTCAATCACTAAGTCATGCTTAGTCAATTGTTTGCTAGAAATCAAACGACGGAGTGAAAACACTTTTCAGCCAAATGTGGACAAAACTGAAATTCTGGTTATTGCTCCTGATGATAAGATTTCAGGGTTGAGTCAGTACTTAACCCAGTCTGTCAAACTGAGCCTGAGAAACCTGGGTGTTGTATTTGACAAAGACATGTCTCTTGTACAAGACTGCAGAAAACTGACCAGAAACTGTTTCTTTAAATGGAGAAAAATTTTGATAAATTATGTCACAACACGATCTTGAGTTTGTAATCCATGCGTTTGTTTCTTCTCGTCTGGACTATTGTAACAGTTTGTTTTCATGTCTTAACAAGAAGGATCTGTCTCGCCTGCTGTTGATTCAAAACTCTGCAGTTAGAATTCTGACCCGCTCTAGTAGAAGAACTCACATTTCTCCGATCCTTAAAACTCTTCACTGGCTTCCAGCTTCTTTCAGGATCAACTTTAAAATTCTGGTTCTTACTTTCAGATCTATTCATGGTCCGACCTTCCATCAGTGATCTGATCCAGCATTACACCCCAGCTCGGGCTCTGAGGTCTGTGGATCAGAATCTACTGATGGTTCCTGAACACGGTTCAGGACCAGAGGAGAGAAATCCTTCCAGACTGTTGCTCCTAAGCTTTGGAACGATCTTCCTCTCTCTCTGTGTTTGATGATCTACTGACTCCTTCAAGAAAC
The DNA here is from genome assembly GCF_982586985.1 of Callionymus lyra. Lineage (NCBI taxonomy): Eukaryota > Metazoa > Chordata > Actinopteri > Syngnathiformes > Callionymidae > Callionymus > Callionymus lyra. Next base: position 14,621,091 of record NC_141820.1, read on the forward strand.
ATCTTAAGACTTTTTTATTTCTGCAGGCTTTTACTTATTTCCTCGGGGCTGTTGTGTTTTTCACTATGTTGTCTCGACCTTTTAAAGTATGTATTTTAACCGTGTATTGATTTGATTGTTTAAGCGCTTGTTGACCCTGGTCTGGGAAAAAAGGCGCTTTACAAATAATAATTACTTACTTACCTACGATGTATCTCAAGAGAGCTCGTTCAGACGAGAAACTCGAGGAGGACGGACACCGACTGTGGTCTGTGGTCGCGACACGCCCTGCTGGAGGAATGGAACCCCCTCATTGTTACTCCCCCCCCCCCCCATCATTTATTTGCTCTATCCCGCACGAGCCGGCGGTGTCGGTGTCACACCTGCACACATTATGTCGGCGCCTCACGTCTTTATGCGCCGCACAATGGCAGAGGAGCGACGTTTGTGTGGAAATACGAGAGGAGGACGAGCAGAAATATGGATTCGATGATGAACGTTTTAATGGCCTCTTCAATTATCCATTAATTACAGAGCGAGTCGGGTGTGAAATGACAAGTGCCTGGTGGCGGATCCTCTATTCCTCTCCCTCTCTTGAGTCGCGGTGTTTGTTGTTTCGGTGATGATTTCCCATCGATTACAGCTAAACGTGCAGATATCACGACTGGGGTTTTTGATGGCTTTATGAGAGGAGGCTCACACACACCCCCCCCCCCCCCCAACCCACCCCCCCTACTCTCTTAGGTAACCCTGCAGGTGAGGAATTCCTGCCGGAGTGTGAATCATGGCTGTATTATCATGTCACTCCCACAAGATTTCTTAGCGCAGATATCAGTTTAATCATCATCAATCATCCATTTAGTTTCTGCTCGGCTGTCGTTGCCGTTTTTCGATCAATTCCACCTTCGGAGAGACTTGTTTTGTCGCCGGCGAATGTAAATTCCTCAGTTTCAACATAATGGCGTAGCAGCTGTGCAAGAACACTGTATTTGTTTCGGCAACCTGTTGGTCTTTATTTATTTATTCATCATGTACGACACGCGTGGTTTTATCTGACTTCCAGATGGTAACCGTCTGGATTAAAATTGATTAATTAAATTGTTTTGAATAACATCATCCATCTTTAATTATCACTGTTAATATAAATCGACATTTTTTCAAACCAGATGTTCATTCTTCCACCAGGACAATCTCCAATTCTAATCTGAGAAATTTGAATTACTTCAAAATGTTTTGGAAAATAGACTGAATTCCAATCTGTACTAAGGTAAGGTAAGGTAAAACTTTAGGAAATTGTTTTTTTCCAATAGCCACAGAAAATACAGACATTTTTCATAAAAAATAAATCAAAATAAAATAAAAACAAGAACATAAAGAAGAACAAGATGACACAATCTAAGTCTAAAGACAAAGAACATAGATCAAAGAAAAACAACAAAGACAAAGGATACAAAGACTAACATAGAGCAGAACATCATGATACTTTTACTCCACTCCTGCCGCCAAACTCAAAATTGTACAATAATTAATAGCCCGAGGAATGAATGAGTCCTTGAGTCTATTTGTTTTGCACCTGAGAAGGAGCATTCGTGCATTCATTCTCAAGATTCACTCTACTAGTAGGATTCAAGATCCTACTGGATTACAATCTGTACTATGAGATATATATATGATTGATGTTCCAGATGTATTTGTTTAATTTGTAATAGAGAATATTAAAACATGTTGGTCCATAGTGTTATTTAATTATTTGTTATTTAATTCGTCATCTATTGTCATTAACCATAGCTAAAAATGTATGTTTGTGAGTTTCACATAACACCCCGTAACACTCACAACATGTACCGGCTTTTACAAAGACACAGTTGCTTTTAGTGACATCACAGATAGAAAATGACATTTCTCAAATTCGTGCAGGAGCCAAGGTCTCAAGCATCAAATAGAACCCTTTTCGACGTTTTTTTTTTTTTTCAACTTTCACACACTTTTTTTTTTTAAAGAATACAGTCTGAAGTCATTTATTTGACCTGCCAGATGTTTGGCACTAAATCAAAGTAGATTAATGCTCATGTTGATACAGTGACTTATAAAGATGACAGTGTTTAAGTGAGATAAGGAACAGATTTTACAGAGAATTCCACGAACACCCGAAAGGAAGTTGATGGAGTGTTTCGCAAAGGAGGTCAAACATAGATATAATTATTCTATATTAAACCTGAATATATATATATATATATATATATATATATATATATATATATATATATATATTTAAATCTTGTTTAATCTGTAATAGAAATATTAAAACATGTTGGTCCATAGTGTTATTTAATTTGACACAGCTGGTCTAAAGTCAGTAGTGAATGTCGATTTAAACAACAGACCTATTGTATATAAAATCAAATGAAGGACATTTTATAAGAGAAAAATTGTTAATGTTTTGAAATATATACCTCACAGATTATCAGTAGATCTGGAAATCCAACCTGTACTCGTACAGATTCAGTAACACACTGGACCAACTACTAGGATTCCAGATCCTACTAGTATAGATTGGAAACCTACTACTGAACTGGGTCTGAATATCTGAATATTGGGATTCCAATCTGTACTAGGAAAATCTGTACTAGTAGGAGTCCAGATCCTACTGGATTCCAATCTGTACTGTGACATATACATGATTGATGTTCCAGATGGACTGAAGTGGTTCAGTTAAACTCATTTTCATGATCAAAAATGGCCACAAAAAGGTCAAAGTTGAAAATATATTCATAGGAATATTCCTACATGTCTTACGTAATAAGATGTAGCATTAATATGTCAATTAAATTAATAACCATTTAATATTTAATATTAAAAATACTACTGAAATAGGCACACACATGTTAATTATTGGAAGTTGTTGTAATTCTCATCAGTAAACCATGTCGTTTTAAATTACGCACTCTGGACATTTTCGACCGGAGAATCCTTCAAAAATCCTCCACAGCATGTTCGGTAAATATCCGCCTGCTGATGAAAATCACATGTTGACCTCTGGCCGACCTCTGGGTGGTTAATGCTGGGTCGATCTGTTGCTACGCTTGTATTCACCGGACTATTTTTCCTGTTAACACTAGCAGCAATAGAAGGGCCAACTACATTCCTGACAATACAAATGAAATTAAAGATAAATCTTTAATTTTATAACAATTTTATCTCATACCTACCGAGAAAAAAAGATTTCCCTCATCAATATATTTTAAAATAACTTTAATAAATGATATATGGAAGCGTGAGATGTCTATAGGGGGAGGTATTAAAGTTCAGTGGGAGTTAAGTGGAGGAAGAGTTTACGGTGCTGCTGCGGTGGATCTAGAGGTTTAAGTGATTGACTTATTAATGAAGCTCCTTGATCAACTAGATGTTCTCTTTTGATGTGGAGCCGCAGTAACATGAAAACAATTTGAGCACATAATAAGTCCTGATGCCCTCAGGGAGACCCTACCTTGCTCACCCTTGAAAAGTAATTTGCTATTCCAACTATTTAAAACTGTCCTTTATTTGACTCTTGAATAAAGTCCCTTTAGATCTTTCTTTGAATAGACTTGAATAAGTTGAGTCACTGAGTCAGGTTCACGTTCTTGCTTTAATCTACTCCATGTTCAATATTTATAGTGGATTGATAATGTGTACACTTTGTGTGGTTTAATCTCATTTCTTCATTTACATATGGTTCGGTTTATTTCTATGTATTTAAAATACAAGCATACAAATGTTTTTGTTGTAAACATCATACAAACACACTTGTAGAACTTTCAACTACAATCAAACATTTACAAACGTAGTCAACGAATATTGTAATCGATTTTTAGTTTTTTTTTTACAGAAGAATTTTTTTTTCATTCAAACACTTTTCAACTGTAGTTCAACAATTTTCAACCTTAATCCAAAAATCTCCACTATAATCAAACTATTTTCAACTATAATCACTTTTCAACTGTAATCAAACTATTTTCTACTAAAATCCAACAATATTAGTAGAAAATATAATCAAACATTTTCTAAATGAAATCAAACAATTTTCATCTGTAATCAAACAATTTTTTAAATATAATCAAACAATTTTCATCTGTAATCGAACAATTTTCAACTGTATTCAAACTATTTTCTACTAAAATCCAACAATTTCCAATTATAATCCAACAATTTCCAACTATAATCATACAATTTTCAACCTTAATCCAACAATTTTCAACTATAATCAAACAATTTTCAAATATTAATCAAACTATTTTTTAAATATAATCAAACAATTTTCAACTATAATCAAACAATTTTCAAATATAATCAAACAATTTTCAACTATAATCAAACAATATTCAACTATAATCAAACAATTTTCAACTATAATCAAACAATTTTTAACTATAATCAAACAATTTTCAACTATAATCAAACAATTTTCAACTATAATCAAACAATTTTCAAATATAATCAAACAATTTTTTAAATATAATCAAACAATTTTCAACTATAATCAAACAATTTTCAAATATAATCAAACAATTTTCAACTATAATCAAACAATTTTCAACTATAAACAAACAATTTTTTAAATATAATCAAACAATTTTCAACTGCAACCAAACAATTTTTTAAATATAATCAAACAATTTTCAACTATAATCAAACAATTTTCAACTATAATCAAACAATTTTCAACAATAATCAAACAATTATAGTTTTCCTCTCGACACAACAGTCCTTGATAAACGACGGCGATTAAACGAAGCAGTCGACAGTAAAGCGATGAGGACGGATGGAGCATCGATGCTACACTGGGATGTTGAAATGCGGCCGATGGTCGGTCGGCGTCAGAAGATCGTTGACCTGATGTAACGAAGACGAAGACATCTGCAGGAGACAAACTTACTGAGCTCGGCGATGCTGCCCACACGGGTCGCGAGGAGCGACTGCTCCACCGTTCGCAGCTCGGCTTGAGCGCAGCTGTGTTTGTCGCTGGATCTGCTGGAGCGTTGCTGATCCCGGTGGAGGTTGAGACTCTCTGGTAAGCTGAGCACGCCTGCAGACGGACACGGAGGAGAAAGGTCAGAGACGCCGGAGACTGATGCTAGCATTTGTTTAAGCGCAGATATGAGAACGATGGCAGGATTCCTTATGCTAGCATTATTTTTCCACATGTAATAACACATTAAAAACGTATTTGAAAACCTATATATTAAAAAAAACAACTTAATTCAATCAAGAGATAAAGTGTAAAATATAAATTGCACAAAGCTAAGCTAATTAGCATTTTATTTGATCAAACAATTTCCAACTTTAATCAAACAATATCCAACTATAATCCAACAATTTTCAACCTTAATCCAACAATTTTCAACTATTATACAACAATTTTCAACTATAATCCAACACTTTTCAACTGTAATCAAACTATTTTCTACTAAAATCCAACAATTTCCAACTATAATCAAACAATTCTCAACTATAATCTTACAAATTCCAACCTTAATCCAACAATTTTCAACTATAATATAACAATTTTCAACTATAATCAAACAATTCTCAACTATAATCTTACAATTTTCAACCTTAATCCAACAATTTTCAACTATAATATAACAATTTTCAACTATAATCAAACAATTTTCCACTATAATCTTACAATTTTCAACCTTAATCCAACAATTTTCAACTATTATATAACAATTTTCAACTATAATACAACAATTTTCAACTATAATCAAACACTTTTCAACTGTATTCAAACTATTTACTACTAAAATCCAACAATTTCCAACTATAATCCAACAATTTCCAACTATAATCATACAATTTTCAACCTTAATCCAACAATTTTTAACTATAATATAACAATTTTCAACTATAATCAAACAATTAAAAAAATTAACACATTAAAAACCTCCTCATACCATTAAAAACGTATTTGAAAACCTATATATTAAAAAAAAACAACTTGATTCAATCAAGAGATAAAGTGTTAAATACAAATTGCACAAAGCTAAGCTAATTAGCATTTTATTTGATCAAACAATTTCCAACTTTAATCAAACAATATCCAACTATAATCCAACAATTTTCAACCTTAATCCAACAATTTTCAACTATTATACAACAATTTTCAACTATAATCCAACAATTTTCAACTATAATCCAACAATTTTCAACTATAATCAAACAATTTAAAAAATATCAAATGCCGATATATCGCGATAGTCTTTTCCATCATACTGTATCGATATTTGACAGTACAGTATGGTTTTACTTTTTTTGTTTGTTTTGCAAATCATAGTTATGCGTTACCATAGTTCTTTTGTGGTTTAGTTTAATACTTTGTGTGTAAAATAGCACTTTCATTTATTTGAAATGAACATGCAAATGTTCACGCCGTGTTCATTTTTGTGTTGCAATTAAACTTCCGGCCACTAGATGACAGCGGTCAGATGAACGTTGAAATCCTGCAAGATCCTGGCGTAACTGAGGATGAGAGGATACATTAATCTCCAGCAGCTTTTAAAGCTGATGTTTGGACATATTTTGGTTAAAAAACAAATTAAAACAGTTACGACTTTGTCAAGAGTCATGTGGTCTGTAAATTCTGCAACACCAGAGTCAAGTACTCGACAATACTACAAATATATCCCTGGTCCTATTGTATTGTAATATATTGTATTGTTGTATCGTGATACATATTGTATCACCAGATTCTTGCCCTAGTATCTACATGAGAGCTAACTTAGCTAGTTGACAACTCATGCAAACATCCTAAACTAATAATAAATAATCCTGTTACAAAATAAAAAGGATAATATATGTAATATTTATTAATATTTGCAGGTTATACAGTTTGTATCTTCGTGAGAGTGAAAATGTCCTTTTTTATTGCAAAATGAAATGGAAAATTGCACCGGTACAGCGGAACTACATTTTGGCAGCATACTGTGAGCGTGTTTTCACTTTTCCACTGACAACTCAGAGAAACAACAACATTATTCTTCTGAAGCGTCTGTAGAAAGAGACAAAAGGATCCGATGTGACGTTCCGCTCGTGTGCACATCCCCGATAGCAAAACACATTTCAGGAACTCAAGGATTTTTCATTGTCATTCCCCCATAAATGACAAGAAACAAACATGTGCATAACATCCAATACAATACATGAGCTATTGATGTCATGATAAAATAACAATTTGTATTATTACAATTTCTTAACTCACCATCCTTCTTACTTAAAAAAAAAAAAGTTTTTTTGGTGCAGTAATATTTACTTGCTGCAGCAAACTATCACAATTTTGTGTTTCTAATTGTGAGAATAAGTGACAACTATTTTATTTCATGTAAAACTATACATATAACTCATGTGATGAATAAACTGTGTGGGAAGAGAAAGTTTTAATAAGAATTTATACAAAATTTCCATATTTTCATCGTCATTGCACATGAACAATACAGAAACAGTTCTATTACTGTTGCCCAGTCGTGAGTTTTGATAAAGTTGTTCAATTAAAACTCACTTTGTAAGTCATTGTTTCAATAAAGAAACACATTTTGGAACATCTAGGTAATTCAAGCTGCAGATAAATGATGTCAAACATGGTGTGAATGTTATTTAAAAATGGTCCATAAAAGAAGGTATAAAATTATTTTAAAATTACCTTAAAAAGCAATACGTTTTAGGTGAAATCTTTCAGTCTGAAGCAGTCAGTCTTAGGTAAAAATATACCAGGAGAGAGTAAAACTAAATGACCATATTAGTTATATAATATTAGAAATAAAATGTTACTTTATGATTGCCCTTGTAGAAATAACTTCAATTTGTAATATCAAAACTTTTAATATCAAAAAGTTTCTCAAGTAAATAAAACCCCAATTTGTTTGCAGTGTCGCTTAATATTCATCATTCAACAGATCGTCCCAAACTGGAACATGATTTTGGAATTACATTCCCAAATGGAACATGACTGTTTACTGACTGTTTGACTTATTACAAAGTATAACTATCCTTTCATTACAAAGAAATAAATATATTTAATTATTTATATGTATATACTTTTATTTAAGCTACATCTTACCAAAAGATACATCTCAATAAAAACTACCATTTTACCACATTGTTAACCCTTGTGTTGTCTCTGGGTCAAGGTGAAAGACCTCCACCACAGCATATGTATTAATGTAAACCTTGACTCAGGGATAACACAAGGGATACTACAAACAGATTTGTTTTCCGGCCTCCGGGTCATCTTGACCCAGAGACAACACAAGGGATACAACAAACCCATTTGTTTTCTGGCCTCCGGGTTGCCTTGACCCAGAGACAACACAAGGGATACAACAAACCCATTTGTTTTCTGGCCTCCGGGTCATCCTGACCCAAAGCAACACGAGGGATACAACAAACCCATTTGTTTTCTGGCCTCTGGGTCATCCTGACCCAAAGCAACACAAGGAATACCACAAACATTTTTGTTTTCTGGCCTCCGGATCATCCTGACCCAAAGCGACACGAGGGATACAACAAACCCATTTGTTTTCTGGCCTCCGGGTCATCCTGACCCAAAGCAACACGAGGGATACCACAAACATTTTTGTTTTCTGGCCTCCGGGTCGTCTTGACCCTAAGACAACACAAGGGATACCACAAACACTTTTGTTTTCCGGCCTCCTGGTCATCTTGACCCTAAGACAACACAAGGGTTAAAGATTCATATTGTTTAATGTTGATTTGCTCCCTTCACGCTGAGCTTCAGTAGAATCGACGTGTGCATATGTGATGCGTTTCGCTGTCGTCCATCAATTCCTCTTAAACGGATTGTTGGCCCGGAGAAGTTAGAGCTCGTCGTCGCTTCACTTCCTCCTCTGGCGTCGAGCCCAGCGGTTATTTTATAGCTTCAAAATTGGCTCAATTAGCTCGTCCATGATTCAAAGAGTCTGACGCTCCTTCTGCCGCCATCGCAAGGTTTGCGAGGGTTGGACGGATCAGGTGCTCCAGCCAAGGCATTGTTCCGCCGCCCGTGACTGCGTCTGTGATGGATGAGCTGCTCGGGGTTTTTTGTTGTTTTTTTTCCCCGCTAGAGGAAAACGGTAACAACCCGCTGAGCGCTAATCCTAACGACGCGGCACAGAGGGACGTGCGGTTTCACAACAAACAGTAATTACAAGGTAGTTGCACTCAACCATTTTTTTTTTGTTTGATGCCAGCGTGTTGACAAAAGCGCAACACACAAGGGTGTGTGTAGGCGGAGTTTCAACCCTGCATGGATGGAGGGAAGAGAGCTGCACGTTTTCAACCCACTTTCTTCTCAGGAATTCCGATATTCCCCAGTCGGAAGTCCCGCTCCCCGACTCTTCCCACAGCCCTTTTTTTTTTTTTTTCCGGGGAGGTCTGCTGTTTTTAGATGTTCAGCAGCTGCGTGAATCAGGGAGCAGCTGGTATTTGGGTGCGTCTCAAATTCTTCGATTGGAAATTGAACCGTGTTGCTCCATGTTTTATACAAATCACTTCCGACAGAAGATTCCGAAAAAGAATGACACGTGTCAACGCTTAACATGAATTATGTACCATCGATAATACACTTTGAAATAATGAAAGAACATGGATGAAAACTTTGTGATAGCTTAATTAAACCCCTCAATAAAATGGAAATTACACGTTGTTTAATTATAAAATAGCAAAAGCTAATGTTTCTTAAGACTTATCGAAATCTCTTGAACTTATTCAACTCAAACTAGATAAAAAAAGGAAAGTAAAAAAGGCCTAGTGGCCAAAGCGGTCAGATGGATGTATGCTGTCCCAAGAGATAAGTTAGGTGAAAAAAAAAAACACCAAAGATAAATAGTTCAATGTTAATGAAAAGCTACTTTTCCTGCTGTACAAAACCAACCAGACTTTAAATGAGTAAACTTTTTAGTTTCATGGACTGATCTACAGATAGCAGAGATCCACGATTCATTCGTAGATAAATCAAAAAACACAAAAAAAGAAGGAGATTGAAGCAAATTTTGCAAAGATGGGGAAACCAACCAGTTAACATTAGCATTAGATAATTAAAACATACCAGATTCATGTTGCTTTTTATGACTAATCAGTGTCGTCAACCATAGTTAACTCAATACTTTACGATCTATAAAAACATGGCTAAATATCTCACAGTCAGACAAATAAAAATGAAAGAAACTGAATGGACAGATAAATGGAATAACATCATCAATAGGAATGTCGAGGAATTACATTAACATTTACTTTCTCGATAATTTGCTTAAAACCACCGCATGACCAAAGGCTGTTGATGTGTGATTGAGTTTGACCGTCTCTGTGGTTTGTGTCAAAACACATCCCGCCGCAATAAGCACTCTTGTTTTCTTTTCACATCAGTTTTCCATCACTTTCGCTAAGAAAAAAAAAAGGCTCTTTGCCTCACTTTGTGGGAGGTTAGAAGCTCGTCTTGCTGTCAGTGTTTGAACTTCCATGGCCATCATAGCCCTAATGGTAGAGTGCTTGGTTTGTGCTCTGAGAGGTTGTGGGTTCAATCCCAGATTGTGGTGTTGTGTCCCTGAAAAAGACACTTCATCCTGATTTAGATCCTCATTTGGACTATTGTAATAGTTTAATAATAATGTAATGCCTAAACAAGAAGGATCTGTCTCGCCTGCAGTTAATACAAAACTCTGCAGCGAGAATTCTGAGCCGCTCTAGTAGAAGAACTCACATTTCCCCAATCCGTAAAACTCTGGCTGCCAGTTTCTTTCAGGATCAATTGTGTGTGTGAATGGGTGAATGCGTAACTTAGTGTAAAGCCATTTAGATCCTGTATAAGCATATAAAAGTGGTATATAAGTAAAAGCCGTTTACCTGTTTTGTAATTATAGTCTAGAAATCCATATGAATGACTAGAATGACCGGAAATAAATACATTTAAAAATGTCCTGAAATTGATATATACCACAAAGTAAATATATGTATGTACTTTAACTTAAGCATCCTCACTCGAGAATAAAGAGAGAAAAATGTAAGAAAAACCAATTCCCAACTTTTTTTTTTTTTTATCCTGAATGAAATATTCCATTTTGTGATGAAGAAAAGAGTCAATGAATTATTCATACCCGTCTTCCAAATCCACATAAGCCATTCTGCATGTCATCTGCTGGCTCACCTACCCAACTCTGAGACACCGTGAATACTTCTTCTCGGCTATAGTTTGTGTAGCAAACAACTGAGAGTCTGACTGTTCAGAAGATGAGACATTGATACAGTCAAGCCTGCCGATGCTGACAGGAACAGCAGAGTGAAGGCGCCGACGCTTCACGCTTTTCGTGACCTCACGTTTATTTTTCGTATCATCGTTTCTCCGCGGGAGTTGGCTCGAGCTCTCTGTTGTCTTTGCTTCGACACGAGCAGCAGCTTAATCACGAGTTAAGAGACACAACCTGCGTTTTGTCTCGGGTGTTTTAAAGTCGGTGTGGCTGTTAGCGAAGTTTAATAAGGTTATGTAGTGGGTAGAGCGGAGGGAGGGCGACACCTTAAACACACTCACGGGTCAAACTGAATTAGTAATAACTGGATTGTTCACAGTGAGAAAATATGAGTCTCTGACTGTAGAGTTTTTATTCTTGAAGGCCTTAGTCTAGTATTGTTAATGATGTGTTTATACTTGTAACAAAAATACAAACAAACACATATACTCATTTTTAATCGAATCCCCTTCATTCCACATTAGTTTGGCGTCAGAAGTGGGATGGCTATTTGGCCTCTCTTTGGTTGATCACGAAAAAGCGCAACATTTTCAAACTCCAGTTTGAAGTGGGCAGTAGGGGTGTGTATTGGCAAAAACCTGGAAATGCGATATGTATCACGTCACAGGGGTAATGATACAATATATAATGTAATACTGTAGGAACAAGGATATATTTATAGTATTGTCAAGTACTTGACTCTGGTGTTATAGAATTTACAGACCAAATGACTCTTGATGAAGTCGTAACTGCTTTCAATTTGTTTTGAAACCAAAATATATCTAAACATTGCCTTTAAAAGCTGTTGGAGTCAACTGTATCCCCTCGTCCTCAGTGATCACTGGAATCTCAATGGTATTTAGACTTAAACTGTGTGTAGACCGTGTTTCGCAATGCCATTCTGATCCAAGAAATTGCAAGTTTAGCCGCTAATGTCAATGTTGTCACAAAATTTTAAGCGAGCAAAAGAAGATCAGACGATCATGTTCCACAGCCAAGAAGCTACGACCCCTTCTCTGTGGTAGAAAATGCAGTTTTCTCAAGCTTAAAACCATTGAGCTGTGTTATAAACTACTGATGACAAGTACCTCCACTGATTGGAGTACTATGTAACCATAATGCCTTATTATATTAGCATGGATTGACAGATTGTAAAGTAGTGATTTATGTTTTATTTGTCCAGGTATATACCATAAACCATACCCTGTACCATTCCATTTTATTTTGTTTTGTGACATTTATGTCAAAGATACAGACTGACGGATGTTGTGTGCAGTAGAATTTTGATGCATCGTAGATTTGAATTTAATCCCATTGTTACCTGTGAATGTAATGGAATAGAATTGTGCAAAGTCGCCTCATGTACTGTTCATAATTTTCAACGCTACAACTGTCTTGTCCACTATCTTTCATATCAACTGAATGGAACACTTTTGATTGTGCCGCCAGATATATGATATTGTTTCTTTCAGTTTAAAATGCAAACCAATCTGTACACTTTTACCATTTTTAATTTGTCTAAATCCCTACCCAGACAATCCACTCTGCTCCAGACCGACAAAGTTTAATATTAAAGCCATGAATTTTTTTTGCGATGGTTCCTTTCAGACTTCACAGATGGTCGATGGATGAACATTGGGCAGTGCAAGGGGAAAACCCCAGAATATAAAAGGCTGAAACACCACAATTACTCTTTCTTACCACTCTTTGCTTAGCAAGGAGTTCCTTCTAAAATGCCAACTGTGTAGCTTCACAGGGTACTATTTATTAGATAACCTTCTGTGTTAGGCCTTTTACAAACATGACGATAATGTCAGAAATCACAGAAGGCCAAAGTCATTTCTGCTTCCCTGTGATCTAACATGCGTCTTATCTAGTTGGATTAAAGCTACTCCGGTCCCTATGGGTAAAAAAAAGGTTAGGAATTCTCTTTTCCTCTCTGCATCCCAAGAGATACCAGGAGGATCACAGGATGATATTTTTAAATGGCAAAATTCTCCCATTGGTTGCTTTTACCAAAGGAAACAGCAGCAGCCGAAGACTTATCTTATCAGGTAGGTTTCCGTCAGAGGCTTCATTTTTTAGTTTTATGTTCTCCCATTTTCCAACTTCCCAAATTCCATTTTTTATGTCGAACTTAATTGATCCTATGCTAGCATACTTCCTGTCATAAATAGGGCGCATGACGAATAAATGAAGTGTCGAAAATTACACCTTCCTCCAATAAATATTTACCGACAAATGCATTACAAGCGTCTGAGTTGTTAGATAGATACTCTTGTTTCGATTGAACAATTATTTATTGTACGCTGACATTGTTTTCTTTCTTTAAAAAAGCAGCAACATATGTGAAACTTTAATAAGTAACAATAAAAAAGTGTTATGGAATCGCTTATGCCATTGGATACATCAAACATATTGCTGGTTGAAGAACATGGATTAATATGTGAGCATTGTGTAGTCCTGCAGGGGTTTCAAACTCTACCAGGAATAAAGTATTGGTGAGGCCAGACAAATTCAATTCAAATAAGTATTAGTATCAGTATAACTTGAAAACCAATCGAACAAAACTCTTTTAAATTGGTGGACAAATATCTTTTTCCGATGGCAACGATACCCTCTCGATATTGTTTTCATTATAGCTAGTGTTGGATCAATGTGTTGTTGTGTCTTACCCATTGCTTTTCTTATAGTAAAAATCTTTACTGTATTCATGTACTATATGCAGAGTTTTTTAACATTGATAGTGGATCTGCACGGTAAGTAAAAGGTTTGCTTACTAGCTAGAGTCCTGAATTTCTTATTTATTATTAGTAATAACTAAGAAAAGAAATGTCAAAAAAGTTGCGCATCGTTAAGAGTCAGTGATCGTAGGTAGAAGTTTCAGTGGTACAATGGTTTCTCACCATCCATACAAAGCGGGAATGTGTTGCAAAGGCTGCACCAATGCTATGTGACAACAATGGTGGTCCATGGAACTGAGAAACCTGTAGCTAATAGATTCTAAGATTATTTTCTTTAAAGATTAAATTCCCTGTGTCATTTCTGCAATAAAGTTCTGCAAAGTCACAAATATACATCATTTTCTAACCAAAATCTTAATGTCGGGACAATCTAACCATCAAATCATTTTCCAACACATCCCGAAGATAAAGACAAGACAAAAGACGTCTCATACTCAGCAAGTAGCTGACAAGAAGAAAGATATTTGCTCAAACTTGAGCTCATACCTGTTTTTTTGGGTCAGGCTATATCTAAATTATAATTTAAAAGGTTGATTTACAAATTTAAGACATTTTCCACAGTATTGCGAAACAATTACCCATTCAAAAAAAGAGTTTTGCAACCATCCATTTAATTTTTTTGTCCAGGAAAAACCCCATTAAGATGAAAAGTCCAGGCCTGACATCATCCGGATTGTTGCCTTGGATGAGGCCGAGGCTGAATAGGTATGAAATCGATACACTCCATTCATGAGTCAGGCAATCCCTTCTCAATGGTCAATCAGTGGAGTGGAAGAAGCTCAATTCCATAATGCAGGACCTCTCAACAGGTTCCAAAAGAAATGGCGCTTTTATGAAAATGACTTGAAGCCAGAGCTGCCTCCTGTGAAACGAAGATGATGTTAGGATACCCCGGAGCGGAAGTGAGTTTGACACCAAGTCAAGCAGTACATCCATCAAGGGAATGTGAGAAATGTCAGAAACCGCAAGGCTTTTTATTTTCAGGAGGAATGTCCGATCGATTTCCATTTGTAAAAAAAAAAAGCCTCAGTTTCCCTCTCTTCAGTAGAAAAAAAAACTCTTACAGAATATTAACAGGTAGTTACCATGGCAACAGGCGCCAGTTGCCGAAAACAGCCAAGTTGGTCGGTTTTACTTTTTGAGCAAAGGAAAGTTTACCGTAAGGAAAGCAGAAACAAATGCTGGGTGAACTTGTGGTGAATCACACTCATGACTGAGCAGTCATTTATCAGACGGACTCACATCACGGAGCGATGAGTCAGTGGGGTAATGGCTGCATCTCTTATACTGAAGAGACATTTATTCGCACATCAATAATGAAAGAATGCACTTGGGCACACATTAGTGGGCAAATGGCCAACATGATTAAACGGCTGACCCAACTGGCTAACCGAAAATGTCAAGCATAAATCCATGACCCGTGCTGTTGGTTAAAAAAAAAAACTTTTCTTGAGGCACCCATGTACAATTGTGTGGTTCGAGTTTATAAATAATAGAGAGCTTGTGGATCCAAAATTGATTTGTACCCTTAAGGTCTCGTGCTGCTGAAAAGTATTCATCACGCTTCGAGTTTAGCTGAAGAATAATGTTATAATAGTGATTTTCATCATCAATACTGACTCAGTTGTTGTATTTATTCATATGAGACTCCTTTGTTTTGCCACAAGATAAGTTGAAAATGTCCGAAATACATATGCAAAGCTTGTGAGTTAATGCGGATCTACTGTATCTGTTGACAAAACGGAAACAATTGAATGCTAAATGAAGCTATTAACCATTGACAATGGCAGCTCATCAATTATATGCCACAGCGGCACATTTGCAAACTCTCAAAATAAGAATCTGCAGGGGATTTGAACTCATCGACTTCCTCCCAAATCAATGCTGAGAACAGCCGTTTATGAAGTGGTGACAAGATGACGGCAGAGTTCGACTACAGGAGCCATTTCGGACGTAAACAATTGATGTAGTTCACATGCCAGGCCTGTATGTGGCGTTGTCATGCTCTGAAAAATAACAACAAAAAAAGATTTGCAGAGTTTTGTACTTCGTTAACACTAGCAAGGACAGTCATTTCTTTTCATGTCAGTTTGAGTAAAAATATTAAACATTTGGTTGTGACTGGCTTCTCTGTTAACCCTTGTGTTATTTCAGGGTCAAGGTGACCCAAAGACACGAAAACTAATGTGTTTTACCTTGACCCGGAGATAACAGAAAGTTGAAGGGAGAGTGTTCTCCCAAACTTCGGTTGTTAAACGATACTGTTCATCGACCCAACCTCTTTTTTATAGATTCATTCTGCAGTTTTAAATAAAGGTTTTACTTGTAAAAAGGCTTATTCAACATATTATTTTAGAAAAGACGATTTCCATGTGGACAAATTAAGGTACAAATTAAGATGGAACAGTGTTGGGAAAGATTACATTCAAAGTTCAGTTCACAATTCACAATTAATTCAGTGCATTGTTGATAACTTAAATCAAGTATTTTGTAATTTAAATTCAAAGTAAAAATGTGTGGAAACAGTTGAACATGATGGCATAAAGAAGAAAGACTGGTGTGAAAATGTTAAAGAAAAAAGTGAAAAAGTTTGAGAAGAAGAAAAAAGAAGAAGGGAAGAAGAAAAAAGTAGAATTTGTAGTAGAAGTAGTACAATTAGTAGTAGAAGTAGTAGTAGAAGTATAATAAGTGGTAGAAGTAGTAGTACCTAGTATAATTAGTGGTAGTACCTAGTAGAAGAAGTAGTAGAAGTAGTAAAAGTATAATTAGTAAAAGCAGTAGTAGGATTAGTAGTAGAATTAGTAGTACAATTATAAGTAGAATTAATAGTTAAGTACACGTGGAATTAGTAGTAAGTATAAGTATAGTAGTATAAGTATAAGTAGTATAATTAGTAGGGAGTAGACAAAAGTAATTTAAAATTTGAATGAAGTTTCTAGGTGTGAGTAGATGAAAGAAATGAGTCGAAGATTTATCCCATTCAATTGAATGGGGAAAAAAAGGAAGAAAGAGTCGAAGACATAAAAGAAAGCTACAACAAAGCCTACATTTCGGGAACGAGCCAAATTGATAAAAGTTCGAATGGTTCAAATCGAATAAGATTTGTAGGAGGAGATGCAGTACAAAGTTTAGGTCAGAAGAGCAGAAGTGGATCTCATACGCTCTGAGGTGTTGATGTTCCCGACATCCAATTTTGAACCCTAAAGAATCCGGGGTTATTAATCGGGGCATTTTTGCTTTTCATTTAGTCTACAGTAGCAGGTGATGCCTTCGCCCTGAAGTGCCAAATTTGGACCTTGACATAACACTTAAAATTGTAGATGAATTTGTGTTACTTCGACTCTGTTGGCCAGAGCTGCTGTGGTTTTCTTAAGCACTTGTTCACCACGGGTGGCTGTTGTTGACGGGTGTTTTTCTGGTATTTATTAAGACCTGTTTACGATGTATTTTAGCCAGTGTGTTGCCTGTAAGTCTCTGAAGAAATCTGTCAACCTACTAGACGAAGATGAAACGAAGAATTAAGTAGACCTGAATGACTTCTTTAACGTGATCCTGGTCATCAAGGATCACAGATGTCTCGAGTTCAAGACCATCAGAAGGTAGAGTCGGAGATGAGCGCTGAAGGATGAGCGGTCCAATGAATCCGTACAAGTTGACAGTTTGGATCTTTCTCTGATCTTTTTGCAATCGATTAACATTAACGGCATTTCAATTTGCTTTTTATGACGAAACGCTTGGACACAGATCATCTCAGTGAGACACTCTTGGTCCTTTTATTTTCAGTTTGATCCAGGAATCCGTCACTGAAGAGCGCGTGACTGGATTTCGAGACCAAATAAAACCAATAAATCAATCTGTATACGGACCGCAGAGATAAGTGAGAATCTATGAGAGCCAGCTTCACTTTGAATTTTCTTGACGTGTTCCGAGTGTAAACATCAGGAAGCGAACACATCTAAGTGACAATCCGACAAACCTCAAAACAATACAAACCTCCGACATCTGTCTCACACGGTGCCGAGTCAAGATCAGTCAAAACCAGTCTTCAGACTCACATCTTCACCTACATATATGATGCCAGCGGTTCATCATCACTGCGTGGGATGAGTCAGACAAGATTTATTTTAAAGTCTCTGTCCTCATATAACACAAGTTTGAAGAAGAAAAACTCAAGTACAGTCCTTGAGATCTGAATCAAATATGTTGAAGGCCTCTTAGTATATAGTAACTGCAGCAATTACAAAAATAAAAATACAAGCAAAGAACTTGAACAAACACGAATAAACCAGTCATATTTGCGTATTAAAAGATAAGATCATATCGTATAGTTTTAGTTTACAGTTTAAAAGATACATTTAGGCAGGAGCATGTGATTGTAAAGACAAGTTTCTTAGCTAACAGTATTTTCTCACTTTATTCCGCAGCCTAATGTAGCTGAACATTCCCGAGTCGGACACTTAATCCCTCTCGTTTTCGGTGTTTTAATGCCAAGGCAGATGGATTGCAGACACCACAGTTGGAGCGTTAGACCGAACCGAATCACCACGGAGCATGTGACCTTTAATTGAATCTAGAGCACATTGTTATCATTATTATGTAAATGTTCATGGAAACCTGAACATTTGACATCAAGATATAAATCCTGGAAGATGCAACAAGTAAACATGTAACTGATATGATGAGTTTTTAAATAGTTTTGCTAAATAAACAAAACATGAGCATATGATTAGATTTTGAACTACCATCTGGATGTTTTCATTTTTTTAAGGATACTTCATGTCACACTGAGCTATTATGATATTTCAAAAGGTTAAAACAAATATGTAGCTGCAGAAAACTAGGACTTTTTTGTCATTAGATATATTTTTTATTCATTGTTGAGCCCAGTATTCTTATGTTATTATTCTTGTATTTATTTTATTAAAGTTATTTTATTGATGGAGTGGACTGTTATGCCAACCAATTGTTTAGAAAATTATGATTAAAATACTCTATTTTAAAATGAAAGTAAAAAAAAAAAGAAGACAAAAAATTCATTTTTTAACATATATATATATATATTTATGTTATGCATATCACACAGTTCTACACACACTTATAGAGGTTCATTTAAAAATGTTTTCGCACGTTTTTGTTTTCACATTTATTTAAGTTTACAGCCTGCGTTTCCAATTTATAGATCTCTAATGATGTGAGATACATCCAGATAATGATTTTTAATGTGTTTTCTTTTGACCTCTTCACTGATGGAAAACTATGTATTATGATTTTTTAAGCAAAGATAATTGGGTTGGGTTTTTAAGTAAGGTGGTTTAATTTTGAAAATCTTATTCGTGAGTCATAGACTTGTACAGTAACCGGCAGCTTATACGCTCTCCCTGGAAAGTTTCAATGAGTCAAAGGACGAGCAATTCTGTTTCGGTCCAGTTGACCTTGAGACTCTATGACAAGGTTACTGTCAACTTTCTTCGTAGAACCTTCGTCGCACTTATGTGTTGATTTCATTGTCTCTTAAATAGATGTTGGACTCTATAGTACTCATTAGTATGTGTCTGCCCATTCTGCTGTGATTGGTCAAACATAAAGGTTTGTCACCACGTGTCATCAATCCCACTCGTTGTATAAACAAAGCAGGTGTGATTACAGCTGGTTGGAGGAGGAGTGAAGCCAATATTAAATTATAATGGACTCCGCTCTCATAACCTCTTGTTTGCCGGGATTTCAGACGGGGGAAGAACTTTATAAAGTAATAAGTTGGTCATGATGAGTTGGTTTTTCACGTTAGCTGCCCTTTAAAGTGACACTATGGCCTGCAGGGGCGATAAAAACGGGTGATAGGATGCACAACGCAGTAAGAAATGTCATGATGTCGAAGGTACATCAGTCGTGGAGCCAAATAAATGCCTTTACTCAATAAAGAAAGAAGGCCGGAGAGCGCATCACATTAAGGTCTTTATTATATCCATATAAAATGTCAATGCAGAGTGCAGGGTTTCGAACCCACCTCCTTTTCATCAAAAGTAAGAAATGAGAAAAGTATTTTGTGGCCACGGGCACTTCATACTTGATGATTTACCCCCCGTAACACTTTACAACATTGTATAGTTTAAATATTAGAATATGAACTCCAAATCTATAACTATGTGAAAACATTGATTGATCAAATGATGTGTTTTTGAACAGGGTGTCCGTTACAAGGTGGTAAAATTGCTCTATAAAATATGAAAACTGGTTCATGATCACACGATTTATTTTAACTGTTTCTATCTGGAGGTGAGTCCGTGAATATAACGCCGACAAAAATATCGGACCGTGGTGCAATTTTTTTTCAAAAGTGCAACCCATGCGTTACAGTGATTTTCTTTATGGAAAACAACCACTTGGTCACATGATAATAACTTGTTTTCATGGAAAAATGATTCGTACATAAAGTGAGGGTCTTTAAAATGGCTCGATTTGTATGGAGATGCCCAGTTACATCATACAGTATCTCTAACTGTACTCACTGGATCTGCTCAACGTTTTCTTCCTTTACCTCGGAAACGGCCTATAAATAGACGTTAATTCTTATTCAGCGGTCATCTCCGCCGGGAAGTGATCTTTAATCGCGGGAACGATACGTTCCTCCTCAGGGATTAGCTTGAGCCCGCGGCCGTGTCTCCACTTCACACAGATTTCTCCACGGTGCACCAGGTAGAAAAAAAGGTGAATCTCCTTTCGCTCCCTCTCCAGCTGTATAAATAGAGCATGTCTCTAACGCCGCATCGGCGAAGATGACATTTGGCTCCTCTGGCCTGCAGGAAGACGAGCCCTCGCGTCGTCGCATTAGAATGCAGTTGTCGTCGCCCCGGTTTGTTGTCCCGTCCTAATACAGCCGCAGAAATCCCTCCAAAACAAGGAGCGATTCCATCACAAATGGGAGCCGGAGTGGAAGGTTTATGTCGGTTAAGATGGTGAGAGGAGACACAACATGGCTGAATCTCTATAACAATAATATAATAACAATAAATCCAACAGTACTTTTTAAAACGAAAAGTTCAGTACAAACTAAGGTTCATGTCCCCCGCATGACTTTTGACTTCTAACAGTCTTATTTGACTTTCTCGAGGCGGAAAAAAAGTGAGAGGAGGAATATAGAAAAGATTTAGCTTTGTGTCTTCAAGAACTCATCCTGGAGCGTAACCTCGGCGAGACCTTGAGGCTCCCTATGAGGCTGAACCCCGGTTACCTTCAGAATCCAGCTCAACGATAATGAATTGAATTTCATATCAGTGGAGTCAAATATAGCTATTAAGCATCACTGAGTTCACTCTTTTTATTATGACCTGTTACAATATTTGAACATTGACTATTTTACCTTCTTGCTTTTCCTTCTTTTTACCTTCCACCGAAGACTTTACATGATGATCTGCGTCTGTATGTTTGCACGTCATAAAATAATGGATTGATATTTTTAATAAATGTAAATGACGTGGCAGAGAAAATAAGAAAAACAAACAAGAATTGTGTGGAAGCTCTGCTGATTACCTCTGTCTGCGTTTAGGTTCTGAAAAAGTTCAGAACATATTTAACCCTTGTGTTATCTCTGGGTCAAGGTGACCCGGAGGCCTCAGAACACAAACGTATTCTTGGTATCCCTTGCGTTGTCTCTGGGTCAAACACATTTATTGTTTGGACCCTCGGGTCACCTTGACCCTAAGATAACACAAGGGTTAACTCAAATTTTATGAATGCAATTGATCATTTCCTTGTGTTATCTAAGGGTAAAGGTGACCTGGAGCCCCCAGAAAATAAATTTGTATGTGGTACCCCTTGTGTTGCCTCTGGGTCAATCACATTTATTTTTTGGACCTTCGGGTCACCTTGACCCTGAGATAACTCAAGGGTTAAATCAAAATTTATGAATGCAATTGATCATTACCTTGTGCTATCTAAGGGTCAAGGTGACCCGGAGGCCCCAGAAAACAAATGGCTTTGTGGTATCCCTTGTACTGTCTCTGGGTCAAACACGTTTAATTTTTGGACCTTCGAGTCACCTTGACCCTGAGATAACACAGTTCAATCAAATCTGATGAATGAAAATGACATTTAGAAAAGGTGATGATACACGGCCCTCCTTTGGACGACCATCAGTATAAGTAATACCAAATTAAAAAAACTGAAAAATCCGCAAACAAATAAATAAATTGCAGGCCCTTACAGTAGAAGTAAAACTGAAATTGAAGGTTTAGGTTTAGGTGACTTATAAAAGGTCATTTAAACCTACAAGATTGACAGTATCCCAATCAAAGTCATATTTTCTGTCACAGGCGGTTCGGTAAATATACATATTTTTCAGCTTGTGATTTAAGCTGTGAGAAACTGAAAGTCACATGTCCAGTGGTCTAGAGCTAGTTTCCATTTTCTTTTCCAAATCCTCTGATCATGAAAGTTGTAGTCATACTATGAAGACAAAACTGGTGGAGATGTGCTTTACCAACACTTGTCTTTACTTCACTTGTTTTGCTCAAGGGTCTTAGAAGACGCCACTGTCACTTATGTCCTGATCATCTCCTCTGAGATTGACTTTTGATTATACTTTATATTCTAAATAGTAAACACAAAAAATCCAATTATTATCAATCAAAATAATTGATGGCAATAATATTAAAGTTAAAAACCCTTGTTTTATCTCAGGGTCAAGGTGACCCGAAGGCCTGAAAACAAATGTGTTTGTGCTATCCCTTGTGTTGTCTCTGGGTCACGGTGAACAGGAAACACTGGGAATACAATAAACACATTTGTTTTCAGGCCTTCAGGTCGTCCTGACCCAGAGATGATATGATTTATGGATTTAGTTTCTGCTCCATCCATTTTTTTTATTCACTTATCCAACTCCTCTTGTTATTCTGTGTAGTTTAAATAAGTTTGAGGTTGTACTTTGAGACCCTCCACTCTCAACCTTGAATTTATGAGTTGTTATTTTTTAAATATCTATTTAAAAAGCACCACTTAAACCTTGAATACATCAGTAACCTTAACACATTTCTGAACGAATATGATTTTTAAAACCACAAACTGCAGTCCATGACACTGGAATATGTGATTCTAAAAAAGGGAGAAAAAAAAGTGACAATGGTCCAAGCGTTCTGCAGATTTGAGGTGACAGGAAAATATTTGCGGGCGTTATGGTTTGACGTTTAGGAGGGCGACGTGGCTGCAGGTCAGTGAACCGCCGGGCGTCGCAGCCAGTTGTGGAAGGCTGGAGCGCCGCTGAGGTTACACAGCTGTGACCGGCTGAAGCCCGGCGGTCCGGCCTCCTGCGACATTTACTCTCACCAGCAGCTCTTTGATGCCTCGGCCAGCAGGAGGGAGCGTGACGGAGATGATCAAGAGGCGGCGGAAGGACAAGCCGGGATGAACATATGCGAGAAGAACCGATGATTAAAAGTGACAAATGTTTAAAGACAGTTGAAGCCGTCGGATCATCAGAGCTCATTAAAAGTTGTTGTCAGATCTTTAATTTTTTTTCCCTTTTTTCCCTCAGGACCTCAGATCTGCTGGTACTATTTTGATTCTGTATCTCTACAATTTATATTGAATCATCTTTTAGTATTTACTTTACATTTTTGTGTTCAAACAAGAAGCAGCTGTCTCGCCAGCAGTTCATACAAAACTCTGCAGCCAGAATTCTCAGCTGCTCTAGTTGAAGAACTCACATTTCCCCCGATCCTTAAAACTCTTCACTGGCTGCCAGTTTCTTTCAGGATTTCAATTTCAAAATTCTGGTTCTTACTTTCAGATCTATTCATGGTCAGACTCCTCCTTACATCACTGATCTGATCCAGCCTTACACCCCAGCTCGGGCTCTGAGGTCTGTGGATCAGAATCTACTGATGGTTCCTGAACACGGTTCTGGACCAGAGGAGACAAATCCGGACCAATATAATTTATATTGAATCATCTTTTAGTATTTACTTTACATGAGTCATCACACATTTTTTTTTTAAATATTTTTATGTAGCCATTAAAATTATTTCTGGGTCGTAGAGGATGAAAGAGTTATTTTTGTTTGTATTGAAAGTTCATCTGTGTCACAACATAAATAAAATAATTATTTATTTTTTACTTATTTTTATTTCATTTTTTTAATAATAATATTTTACTGAATTTTGATGATGAGACCAGGGACAGATATTATTTGTGGTTTTCAAGTAGCTTGAGATAGAAATAGAAAATTATTTATTTAGTTATACGTATATTTTCAGACCAGGCTGACTATTCTTAGTCGAGTTTTCTTTTTGTTTGTTGTATACATTTGTAGATGATATTTTTGTTCATTGTTTCAAGCAGCCTTAAAAAAAAACATTTAAAACTTATTTTTTGATCATTTTTCTTTCTATATTTTGTCAATATTTTTTTTATTAGTTCGTCTTGTTTCTTATCCCCCTATTTTCCTTTTAATAAGTATTTTTTTCAAACCAGTATTTATCTTGGTACACCAGTCCCTTCTTCGTAACCGCTTCTTCTTTTGTGTTTTTTTTCCTTTTTGACTTGATGTGGGTCAATTTTTCTTGGACCTTTCAGCAGGTGTTTTGTGCGTCTCTGCAATTGTCTTTAAATCACCAGTTAAGTCTGGAATCCTTTATAACAACATTAAGCTTCTGATAATTCTATAATCAGCATCTAATGGTGAGTAAAACATAATAGATTACTCACTCTTGCTTACCTGAGTTGACTGAATAGATCTGTCTGTTCAATGTTATTAAAAGGGAGAGGAATGACAGATTAATCGTGGACGTTCTCGTCCAGTTGACCCTCCTCGAACAACGTGTTATCTGTCCGCTCATTTGTTGCTCACATTGCTGGAGACAACGTAACCTCCAGGCCTTCGTGAATATCAACCAGTTAAAATGCTCTGACATCGTCCAGATGGTCACCATATGTCCAGATAGCACAGTGAGCTGGAAGACACCGCATGTGGTTTATTTACGTCTAAAGATTCTGTCTCAATGAGGATGTGCTGAGATGAAATATTGTTAAACAACGTCAAGGCTGAATTCAGTGACAATGATTTTATGTTTGCTTTCCAAAATATACCCAAGAGAAACATGGCTTACATCAGCTGGAATAATAGGGTTCATCAATTGTTAAAATTTAGCAAGAAAGTCATAGTTATTTGTAAAGCGACTTTCTGGACCAGGGTCACAAAGTGCTTTAACAATCAAAATCAATACACAGTTAAAAATACCTACAAATTTAATAACTCTAAAAGGTCAACACAGGAGTCCCAGAAATTTAGGAAAAAGCACAAATAAAAATGACTTAAGATGTTTCTTGAATGAGTCAGTAGATCATCAAACACAGAGGGAGAGGAAGATCTTTCCAGAGCTTAGGAGCAACAGTCTGGAAGGATTTCTCTGCTCTGGTCCGGAAGCGTGTTCAGGAACCATCAGTAGATTCTGATCCACAGACCTCAGAGCCCGAGCTGGGGTGTAAGTCTGGATCAGATCACTGATGTAAGGAGGCGCCTGACCATGAATAGTTCTGAAAGTAAGAACCAGAATTTTAAAATTGATCCTGAACGAAACTGGCAGCCAATGAATAGTTTTAAGGATCAGAGAAATGTGAGTTCTTCTACTGGAGCAGGTCAGAATTCTCACTGCAGAGTTTTGTATTAACTTTTCCCTTTAAGGGTGTTACAAAATAGCTCAATTTCCTAAAATGCTTTAACCCTTGTGTTACCTCAGGGCTTAAGGCGACCCGGAGGCCTGAAAATAAATGTGTTTATGGTATCCCTTGTGTTGTCTCAGAGTCTTCTATGAATATAATGTAGCATTCATAAATTGTTACGTTAATATGTTCTTACTTAGTGTCGTACTTCGTACTTACGCAGTCCTAGAACAGTTGGAGATGATGATCCAAAATGCATGGACTTCCTGGTCGTCTCTTATCTCTTCGCTGAGACTTCCCTGTCCAAGCAGGCGATCTAATCTGTTGGACGTGCTTCTCCTTTCTAAGACTGATCAATACATCGTCCTTGTTACCGCTGACACTGGACTAAACCTTCACATTGTCGCTCCTTCAATCACTCCTGATAAAACCTTGAGATACTTTTCTTTTCTTCCCGTCTTTCTGAAGCGATCAGAGAAAGACACATTATTTAGGAAAATAGTTTGAGGTCAGGATGAAGTCCAGACAAAAGTACAGAGCTTTTCAACTTATTAACAAAACGTGGCTTTTTATCATAAAGTAATGGTTGTTTTTGAAAACTGTATCTAACACTATCCTTGTTGTTAAATTCCATTAAATTGTCAAGAAATATTGTGTCATTTCCTTATTTAAATGGTGCTTTTATGCGATTTTTTACTATTTGTTTTTTGCTGTATTGAGAGATTTTATTGTTTGATTTTACCTGTAAAAGTGTACTTGAGAGTCATAGCATGTGCTCCTTACTAAAATTCAATATAATTGTTGGTATAAATTAAGTAAAATAATTAAACACAGTTGTTCCATCAGCCTAACAAGAACAACAAAAAAAAACAACGTAGAAAATTGGGCACAGAGCGGGAGAAAAAGTCAGAACTAAATAGGCCACACGTCTCTTTGAGGAGTCGTCAAAACACTCCACTGCTCACAGCTATCTTTGTCTTGAACATTTAGCATTCTCCTTGAGCCTGCCTTTGGGAGCGATACAGGGAAAGCATGGACTTTTTTTTTAAAAACCTGTACAATTTTTTTGGAGTGTAAGAAAAACACTGGCAAATCTCTGTAGCTTACGAAATCAGGGGAAATACAGAATTTGCCCTCAGACTGCTCTATGACCCCCGTCACTGAGGTTATGTTGTTGCCGGCAGTTGTTTGTCTGATACAAGACTTAAGAACCGATTTATTTTTTTAAAGTTTGATTAAAAGTGGTTTGTGTTAATGACTTCATAAAACACAGCATGAAAAACCAATCAATTAAATAACCTCCTCATTGGAGACCATCAGGATTGCCTTTAACGCCTTTTGAAATAAAGACGAATGTGACTTTAGCAAAGCTGCTTTTAAGTGATTTATATTCAAATTGGAAATATTTGAAAAATCAAAAAACAGAAAAATGAAAACATACATACACAATTTACCTTTGAAACATCTCATTGTGTGTAGTTATGGATCAAATCCTATTATAGTATATTATTATAGTATTAAAGTACTCTTTTGTCCTATCCTGAGCAGCATTTTCATTAACCCTTGAAATTAACGCAAATGAAACGTACATATTTTATCTTAAATTTCACCACCTCTAAAAGTTTTTACACAAAATATAACGTTACCGTTGACACACTGTTGAGCGTTAAGCAAGTAGCTTTAACTATAGCAATGCATTTATGATAAGGCATAGCAAAAGAGAGACAAAACGGTAAGAAAGTGACAAGGAAGTGATTTCCTAACAATACTTGATGTCAGTCCTCAGAATACGCACCCTGACCTTTCCGTAAACTTTACATTGTTATTAATTTGGTTGTGTTTGTTAATTGAAATAAAATACCAGAGAGATGTTATTGATGATGGCCGTTTTTACCGATTTAATCCGCCACATAGACATGTAGCACTTCAGTAAGGTGGTCATTGTGTTGTTTATTGTCACTTTCCTGCTTGTCTGAGTCACAATGTACAGAATTTAAAAGCTCTGCTACTGTTGAATTCAAGATCTATTTCTGTGGTTACAGAGTCTCTGTCACAGTATATACTGTACCATGAGCAATAACAGCAGCTATTATGTTGTTAGAGTTCACATAACACATAACAAACACAAACTCTTGCTGGATGTAATAATGCAATGAAAACCGACAGCAAAAAAGCATATTTTTTTTAGTACTGAGTTTCAATTCAGATACAGCGGGTTTTTATTTAAATTATGTCATTTTTGAAGTCGGTAAAAAGAAAACCACTAGGAATAAATTTGGGCAATTTAACCTGCAGCCAATCCTCGGGGTAGTAACCCATAGCAATAGCCGGTAGAGGACGTCACACACTTTCTTAGAACCAGGTCACAATAGTAACTTGACTTATTTGGACATTCATTTTCGTAAATTTGGAGCAAAAAAAAAAGAAAAAAAAGTTTAAATATTTAAACTTGAGAGGTTAAAGTTCAGTCAAAACTTTTGTTGTTCCTTCATGCTCATTCTTATTGTGATAAACCAGCAGCTGAATCATCACCAGAGACCCAGGTGCGTTGATGATATTGAACTCCATCTCCGACACTCAGGAGCACCTCCAGGCACAGTGCTCTACCCAGCTGCTTTAATTATTTTAAATAAGTTTGGTGATTCCCAAAGCCAATGTAGAGCTGTACACCAAGTATTACCCAACCTATAGACACAAACAGAGAAGAACCAGCTTTAATGCATCTATGAGGGATTTACACATCGTATGAACTCAATATTTGGTTAAAAAACTGAAAACTGGACTCTCGTGATCCGAAAAAAAAAGACATCCTAGATTCTCAATAGTGTCAATGTCTGGACTCTACGGTGGTCAACCCATGCGTGAAAATGAAGTCCTCTAGAACAACTTCACAACGTGAGCCCATTCAATTCAGCCATCTCCGATTACACCCTCTAGGGAGGCCAGGAGTCAGTTGATGCAGAAACCTGGTCAACAAGTATGCACAGGTGATTTCATTCATTTGAGGACCAAACTTTACTGGACCGTGACCTGACCAGCTGCGTCGTTTGGCTTTGATAAATACAGGTGGCTATTTTACATTATTTCATTTTTTACAAGGAATGGTTTAATGATGTCAGATTTTAGAGCTTAAATTAATTCAGATCAGTAGACAGCAGACATGTACCGTATCTTTTGGACTATAAGGTGCACTTGAAATCCTTTATTTCTTCTTTTAAAAATGTCATATAGTGCAAGATAGATTTTCTGGGGTGGGGTAAGCTTCGAAGCCGCACTGTGAGGCTCAGTAGTCAGTAGACTATCGGAGTAACACTCAAAGTTGCTTCCGTCAAATAAAAGTCAGTTCTTTTTTTGGATGAGGCTTTACTATTATTTCTCTTCTCACTCCTCTCTCACTGCAGATAAACCATTACAATCCTCAACTATATTCTCTTTAAAGTGCAACTATTATTTGGATTTAAATTGTTTTTTGACCTCTATTGTACTCTTAGAATGTGTCTGTTTGTACAAAACTCTCTTATCATTGAAATATTTATGTAAGAAAATTATCATAAGCCCCGCCCACTGAAAACTATGTTTTTTCTGGAGAAAACCATACCACGCCCACTCTTCTGTGATTGGTCAAAAATCAAGGTTTGTGACAGCGATTCATCAATCACAGACGTCTCTACCTAAGAGACTTGTTGTATAAACAAAGCTGGGTGTGATTACAGCTGGCTGGATGAGGATTGAAGTCATTAATACGTCATAATGGACTCCGCTCTCGTAACCACTTGTTCGCTGAGATTTCAGACGGTGGGGAAAGTAATAAGTTGAAAACATGGTCATGATGAGGGACTTACTGCATCTTGGAGAGGAAGACATAAACATTTGAAACATGTTTTGACACAAGTTGCCCAACACAAAACTATTCCTGGGTCAACAAAATTACATTGCACCGCACTTAATGCACCTTATAATTTCGGATCGCCCGAAAAATACAGTACAATGCATCAGGGAATTAGTGGGTCAAAGCCGATAACCATTAACATTGCAGGAGAGCCAAGAAGACACACTAAAAAAAGAGTTTCAAAACAAATGAGGGGCCCAGGATTCATGGAGGTACATCAGGAGAAGTTGAAAGGGCCAGTGGGGATCAGTGTTTTAGTCATAAACAACTTTTCACACTTTTTTATTATTAATCTTAAAGTTCCCGCAAACACACTCTGAAATCAACCCCCATCTTATCAAACCCTTCATTCCGGTGTAACACGATGCCATTCTGTCGGCAGAGGTTTCAACGAGAGCTACGACATGTAAGGGGAGAGTTTGAAGAAGCATGTTTTAACGTGAAAGAGACCAGACACCTCTGGGTTGTCAACATCATCCTACCTTTCCACGATAACGTTAGAAAAAAAAAAAGGTAATTACTGCGTCTTGTCAAAATTAAATGTAGTGTCCATATGCTACCATGCTTAGTACATGAACATATGTTTACAAAGTTCCCACATGGTGGCACACATGAAAAAGGAAAAATGCGCCGACACAGCTTATTTATAATTTGATGTCATCAAAGAGAGTCGGCAGAAGGTTTCTCTCTCGACCGAAGCAGGAGAGTGATTGTCACAGAGCCCCCTTTTTATTGCTCCTCACCTGTCGGATTCTGCCACTAAACCTTTATCTATCTTTTTTTGTTTTCTTCTTCTTCCCAGAGATGAGGGAGACGGGACACTGAAAGGGAACGTCTGGCTGCCACAGAGGTTGAGCTCCGCTGGTGTAATTACACCTCTGAAGTGTGTCTGGTCGATCCCTTACAAGCTCCCCTCGGAGGCGAATTAGCCGAGCAAAGGACAAGGAGGGGGTAAATTGGCCACCGAGCAAGGAGGGTAATAGGACGCGGTGCAATGAAACAGGCGCTCTCTCTCTTTCTCTCTCCCGTGGCATCGAAGACGAAGATGATTTGGCATGAGCCCTCGCACTTTGAAATCTGAAATGGGGGGAGGGGGGGCTGCTTCCTGTGACGCCGCTGACGGCTGCCGTTGCGTGACTCCACAACTTGTGGTCTGTTTGAAAGCGGATAAATGGTTGACATGAGGGAGGCACCGCCGCGGAGATGAGAGGCTTAACTGTCGAGTCTGGCTGAGCCTCGGAGCCAAGTGTCGGCTCTTCATGAACAGAGAGGGAGAGAGTGGAGTTACACCGGCAACCCGACTCACCACGGTTTGCAACCCGAAAGGGTTCTGGGAGCTCCAGGGTCAGCGGACGAGAGTCAGTCGATATGGTTTTACACGTTTTCATTCAAGCTCTTAATCATAGGGTTATGGTTATGGTTACAAAAGTGCAGTAGCCATCATGGAGTTTGTAACCGAGAATGAAGAAAACAGTGCTTATCACGATAATCTTTTCAAATGTGTGTCTTCCAGTGTTTTGTTTCTTTTTTAAGACATTACAAAAATGTCATTAATCTTTAATAAGGTGCACTTGAAATAAGTAAGTAAGTAATATTTATTTATATAGCGCTTTTCCAGACCAGGGTCACAAAGCGCTTTAACAATCAAAACAATACTCAAAAAAGTATATACTTTAAAGATCAAGATAATACTGAGAACAACACAGGAGTTCCAGAAAATCAAGGAAAAGCCTGAACAAATAGAAACGTCTTAAGATGTTTCTTAAAGGAGTCAGTAGATCATCAAGCGCAAAGAGAGAGGAAGATCGTTCCAAAGCTTAGGAGCAACAGCCTGAAAAGATTTCTCTCCTCTGGTCCTGAACCGTGTGCGAGAAACCATCAGTAGATTCTGATCCACAGACCTCAGAGCCCGAGCTGGGGTGTAAGGCTGGATCAGATCACTGATGTAAGGAGGAGCCTGACAATGAATAGCTCTGAAAGTAAGAATCCTTTATTTCTTCTTATAAAATCGTCATAGAGCGAAGATTGATTTTTTTTTAGATTTTAGAAAATTATCTTAAGCCCCACCCATTGAAAACGTACCACACCCACTCTGCTGTGATTGGTCAAACATCAAGGTGTGTGACAGCGATTCATCAATCACAGAAGTCTCTACCTTCAAGAGACTTGTTGTATAAACAAAGTGGGTGTGATTACAGCTGGCTGGATGAGGATTGAAGTCA
Organism: Callionymus lyra; assembly: GCF_982586985.1. Classification (NCBI taxonomy): domain Eukaryota; kingdom Metazoa; phylum Chordata; class Actinopteri; order Syngnathiformes; family Callionymidae; genus Callionymus; species Callionymus lyra. The sequence continues at coordinate 14,652,832 of NC_141820.1, forward strand.
TTAATACGTCATAATGGACTTCGCTCTCGTAACCTCTTGTTCGCTGAGATTTCAGATGGTGGGGAAAGTAGTATATTCAAAACATGGTCATGATCTTGAAGAGGAAGACTTTATGCTTTGACATTAGTCGCCCAACACAAAACTATTCCTGGGTCAACACAGTTAAATTGCACCGCACTTAATGCGCCTTATAATTCGGATCGCCCAAAAAATACAGTACAATCAGGGAATAGTATGATAACCATCGCGATAACCACAATAACATTGTTACATTATTTACAAAAATGTCATCAATCTTTCACAATATTCTCACACATAATGACACTTAAGGTCCTTCCTTTAACTCATCTCTGATTTTGAAACATGGGAGGAAACGTGTGCATAAAAGAATGCAGAGAAAACCCAAATCTTCAACACAGGAAGTTTGGTCTGAATTGCTTCAAATCATCCCTGACCGTGTCAGGTTAACAATAAGCTGCGTAAAATGAGTTATTTTGGAAACAGATTCAACATAAAACCTCAGCCTCATTCCTCTCTGTTATTTTTTTTAAAAAGTGGTTTGTGTGTCACCACTTTAGAACAAGATGTCGGTGTGTGTGTGTGTGTGTGTGTGTACAGCAGGTGCAGCGCGTTGTCACTGATGACATAATGGACCACACCAGCTGCCTCCTGCTCACCTGTTCGTCACCGTCCTCCTCGCTCCAGCGCTCCTCACTGAACTCAAACAAACGAGTGGAGCGTCCCTTGAAGCTCTCGAAGAATTCTTCTCTTCATGCCACGTTAGGTTTCATGGTCTCTGATCATGTGTTAACGTTTCTCATCATAACCAAAGTCATTAAAGATCTTCGTTTGATTTCCTTTTCCTCCTTTTTTTCATTTATTTAACCATTTTTGTGGATTATTTTTGGTAAAGACAGTTGTAATATCATTATTTGAGACAATTGAATGAAGCTTTTTTCATTTTATAACTTCTCTTTTTGTAAAAACTATGAAACAAATTGTATGTTTTTCTTAACATGCTTTAAATACAATGAAAGAAAAAGAAAAACATAAGATTAAAATGAATTTCAAGCTTATTTTATGTCCGAGTTTTTTAAGTTTTAATAAAGATTTAAATATGAAAAAAAAACCAAAACCAATTAAGATTTGTTTTGGCACAGCAGAAAGTTAACAGTAAGAAAAACAAAAACATAATGATATTATCAACAATAAAAAATAACGAAAAATTACAATCAAAACCATTATAAAAAACACAAGTACAATAAATAAACTTTTAGCTTTATATTTTTACAAGCTCCGAATTAGACAATTTAATCAAAATATAGTTGGTTAGAGACATTGAACTGAAGAAAAATGTTGATTATAAGTTTGGTTATAGAATTCTAATCGCATAAATCAATTTGATTCTACAAAAAAATGACACAAATATAACTTATTAAGAGAAAAAGTTACATGTTCTGATAAAGGAACGATCCAATCGTGAGCTCAGAGTTTTTCCACAAAAGCGATGGATCTAAAAGAGCTTATATCAGCATCAGAACTCCACGGACGAAAGTTCTCCCATCATTCCTGCTGCTGACAGCTGCTGGCGGCGCCCGCTTGCTGACTCGTGTAGAGGCCAGGGGCCACCAGAGAACCCCGGGGGTCAAAGATCCAGCGGGTGTCACATCGGGTCCCCATCTCGGTCTGCCACTTACTGTCAGTCCGAATCCCCCAGAGAATCAGAAGTGACAGGACAAACCGTCAGCCCGGGCCGGTACAGTGACGCTAAAAAGCCCAGGCGTCACCTCTGACCTCTCTCCGCTGTCACCTTTCAGCGGCGGGTGTCAGGTGTGAAGTGACCTCTCGCGCCAGTCCGCCCTTCCATGGAGTGTGCCGAGATTGTTTTTCGGACAATCTTCGGTGTTACCGGAGTGCGGCGACGGCTGCGTGTGGGAGCAGGTGTGTCGGCTGTCGGTCATGAAATCACATCGATTGACGAGAGAGAAGTCGATCGGAATTCTAAACCAATCATGGTGCATTATTCTGGACCGTGACTCGCTAAATACATCTGCCAAGGAGGTTAATTTTAAAAGGAGGAACTATTGATACAGAAAGAGAAAGAGTTTTGACAACTCGAGTGCTGTGTCTGAAATCGCATACTAGCGTACTCAAAGTTAGTATTTTTAGTGCGTAAGTGCGACTCAATTCTTAGTATGCGAAATTTAGTGCGCCATGCACACTAAATTGGCGTACTAACACGCCCACAAAACTGAGCATGGTTCGATGGACACTAACCACCCTAAAAGGCCGCCATTTTAATGACGTTTTAAACGGAATTTACATCATATATAAATGCATATATATGTATATACTTACAGCTGTATTTTCAGCAGCAGTAGGAGGATAAACACGTCTTCGGTGCTGATACCAGCTTAAATATCTTGTGAATATTTCGATTCTCATATTTTTTCTTTATTTCTTTTTCCAAAGTTGCAAAATGTGCTGCCAGCAGGTGTCGATAGCGTTCAAACAGCTGGTTGAAACATCGTTAAATAGAAGTAGAAGAAGAAGCTGTCGCTTCATTTCCTGTTAGTTCGTAGCGGCAGTGTTTGATTTGAGACAACCGTTGAGAATTTTCGTACTAGTTAGTATGTACACTATCCTGATGCATACTAACTTCTAGTATACTAAGAGAAGTATGCGATTTCAGACACAGCACAAGAATCAGTTAAGCTAACACTATATCTGGCTAGGTTGTAACAGGTATCATTTTTTAGTTTAAATGTATTGTATCCTGCCAGAGTACATTTATTTTTTTACTTATAAATAAATATCCACGGTTAGCCAGTACCTCATGTACTAAGAGTTTGTACGCACAAAAAACGATTTTAATCATCTATTTCCCACAATTCAGAAAAAATATAAAGGAATTATAAGTCTTTCTCTATGAGAGTCACAGATGTTCATGTGGAACAACATCACTTTCATTAATTAAACGTTTATTGGGATGTACAAAGGAAAAAGTTATTGTATTTGTGTGCATGACAGATTGATACATCTGAATATTTTTGTATGTGCACCATAATCTAGATTTGAGTGTACAACTGTTTTTAGGAGAAACTCTGAAAACTTCTTTGAACATGAGGCCCCTGGTGTTTCCAGATTTTTTTACAAAACTGAGGAAAATATTTAAATAAAAAATACAAAGGCCATGTTATTTAGTTCAGTAAATATTGTTTTGTCCCTTTAACAGTCTTCATGGACATAAATCAAAAATTCCTTTTTTGCCTTTGTTCCAAAGTTCTCGATTTTTTTCAAGTTTCTATTTTATTTTGACTTTACTCTGTCCCTCAAGTCGGTGTTCTGAGCTTTATTTAGCGTTTGGTACTGAGTCTGCCTTGTCTGGAGTCTGGGTTCTGTCGGCGGTCCGAGGTCCAGTCCAACTGACCGAAGCGGTCTGGTTCAAACGTGAACCCCAGCATGAGTTCTACAATCACACACATTTCAACATCAAAAACTTCACTCCCAAACCATGAATTTATCTAAAAAAAATAAAAAATCCAGTTAGGAAAATCCACATCCCTCGACGGGGGCGACGTCTGCTGCTTAAAATTCATAATCCTGGCTCAGGAGGGAAAGCGCCGCAGTCGTGTGGAGGTATGAATCATTCCCCAAAGGTTCATTAAAAGGAATAACTCAACGGGAAAAAGCAACAGACGGAGGGCCACAACCGGACGACGACACGTCAGGGTGGATAATGACGCCTACTTTCCCATCATCTCCGTGAGTAACAAGCTCATCCATCTGAGGGACCCTTTGAGTGAGGAGCTACAATCCCCCCCCCCTTCCACGTCCACGAGCCAACTGTTGACACTTTCTGATCACGAGCGCCACGATTCATCAAAACTGAAGGGAGAATTGGAGAATCCCGGTGACCCACTTTTATAAACTCACAAATTATGTCTTTTTTTAAAACGCAGCCTACGTCGGGAGGCTCGTCTCCGTGGGAGTCAAGCCGAGAGTTATAAAAAAAAAATAAAAAAAGATGACAAGCAGCAGACTTCTGACAAGAGTGAAGGAAAATCCCCTTTTTTTCTGGTACAGCAGCCGACGTCCCTCCCGACTCCGAACACACACTCGACAGTTTCGCTGGGCGAGTGTTAAATTACAAAGCGATGCAAGTAAATATCTCAAGTCGCAATCTTCCTGCAGCATCCGCTGCGAAGCCGCCTCCGTCGTCCGGCCGTCACGGCTGTTGCCTAGTTACCTGCAGAAGTGCAGGGAGGCATCGAGGACCAACGCGGAGACCACTTGGCTTCCCACAGTTGTGAGAAACCACACGGGAGACAGGGAAGTAGTTTTTAGTAACATAGGTTTTAAAGAAGACTTCAATAAATGAAGCATATTCCTGTTGTTGTACATACACTATACAGTATATATATTCATATACTTCTTCACTTCATCCTGTCTGTCCCTCCTTCCATCCATCTATCCCTCCATTCATCAATCTATCAGTGTGTCCACCCATCACCTACCCTCACATCCATCCTTTCATTTCCCCACCCATCTATCCATCCCTCCACACACCCATCCATCCATTACTCCATACCTATTTCAATCCAACCGTTAAAACTTTCAGTCGGTCCAATCAACCATCCTTCCCTTATCTCCACCCAATCATTTATCAATCCATCTTTCCGTCCATACAGCCAACCATCTTTTCTACCTTCCACCCATCTACCAAACCATCAAACCGCCAGTCTTTCCATCCATCCAACTATCCATCCAACTATCCTCTCTCCCTCCATCAACATATTTATCTGTCCATCCATCCATCCATCCATCCATCCATCCATCCATCCATCCATCCATCCATCCATCTTTTCTACCTTCCACCCATCCATCCAAACATCAAATCGCCAGTCTGTCCATCCATCCATCCACCCATCCTTTCTTTCTCCATCCATCCATCCATCCATCCATCCATCCATCCATCCATCCATCCATCCATCCATCCATCCATCCATCCATCCATCCATCCATCCATCCATCCATCCATCCATCCATCCATCCATCCATCCATCCATCCATCCATCCATCCATCCATCCATCCATCCATCCATCCATCCATCCATCCATCAACACATCTATCCATCCATACAGCCAACCATCTTTCCTACCTTCCAACCATCCATCCAACCATCAAACCACAAGTCCGTCCATCCATCCACCTATCCTCTCTCCCTCCATTAACGCATCTATCCATCCATATATGTCATTCCTTCTATCCAAACATTTATCCCTCCCTTCCTCCATCCGTAAATCCACGAATCCAACCTACTGTCAACTTTTCCATCCATCCTTCCCTCACCTCCATCCGTCCATTTATCAATCCATTTAATCATCCATCCATCCTTTCATCCATCCGCTATCCAATCGTCCATCCATTCATTCATCCTTCCATCCATCTCTCTCCCTCCAACTATCCATCATCCATCCATTATTCATAACTCATTAGGTTTTCTTTATTGCTTTCAGAAATCATTTCTCAATATATGATTCAGTTTATACGGATTGGATTGATGGATCCTGTAATTTAGTTGAAGGCTAAATATACCGATGGGTTCAAGCTTAAATGGGTTACACTCTTGCACTAATTGGCCCCTAAATTACCTAGACAGGTAGTTCATTCCAGTAACTGCAGGCAGTAAAGAGTTTGAGCCGGTGTTTGGTCCTGGGATTAAGCTTTGGATCAACTATTTGTTTGTACCATTGATATTGAGACAGACAATCAATGAAATTAGGAGGTTTTATAAACTGGTAGTGCAACCATGTTAGTTCGAAGGCACCTTAAAATGAGAAAAACTTCTTTATAAAGCTTCTTCTACCAATCAGCTGCCAGATAATAACTTCCTATTAGCGCCACTGTCAACTCACTAGCCAACAGTATTGTTGGAAAACAAAAAGACGCGTGTTATCAACACCTCTGACCATCACGGCGGACATTTAGCCTGACAAGGTGATAATGAGGTGTAAAATGTGGAAACTCAAGAGATTGAGAGACTCAACAAAGATAAGAACTTCCAATTGTTCCAGCAAAAGACATTTCTTACATCTAAGAGGATGAACATGTGTGTTGGATCCATGATGACTCGAGTCTAAGTGTGATTCTCAGTGTTCTTTAGCGCTAATTATTCTTCTTTTAGCCGTTCAACATCATTATATATGTGATAGTCGGTCTGGAGAATCCATTGGTTTTACTTTCTCAAGTCTTCATAGAATCATATGATGTGATGGTCTGAGACTGCAGACAGATGACAAGCATGGTTCAAAACCAGCCAGTGTCTCATCAAACCCATTAGCCAGCTACACCACGACACAAAAACTGTAGGAACAATAAGTCCTACATGTAGCTGTGTGAGCGGGAAGTCATGATGGGAAATAAATCAGTGAAATCAATCACTGCATTTGACAGAAATGACTGTTATTAAAATGTATTTGAGGGAATCGCTTCTGCATTTTCAAAAGCTGAATAGTCAGTGGATTTAGTGGATTAGTTTGGAGGCAACGTCTGTTTTGTTTTTGGCAATAAATGCAAAATTACATTTCCCTATGGCAGTTTGAATATGTTTTTATTTAATTGTCACTTTTTTTTCGTGGTTTTAAGTTCCTTTATATATAAGAAAAAGGCCATGCTTTTGGGATCTACACATACTTTAAAATGGAGTAACTGTCATCTATATCCATTCCTATGGAAAAGGTTAATGAAATGGAGAAGAGAGTGCAGGCAGCATGAAATGGATGGAGACAACAGGAGTGACTTGTGACGAGAGAGTAGAAACCAGACAAGTGTAAAAGGACAGTGGTTTAGAGACATAGGCTCTGACAGATGCAGAGTTAGAAGATTCAGAGTTGAAGTGAGAGAACGTGTGAGATGGAAGTACAATAGAAACAGAGAGAGGATGAAGTCCAATGGTATGCATAGATGGGCTAAATAAAGACAAAACAAGTCCTTGGAAGGACAATTAAGATATGCTGTGAGATGGATGGATGGATAGATAGATAGAACTTTATGCTTTATGTTGCTTTGCTATTGCTTCCCAGAAGTCCAGGTTTGGAAGCTGGAGCCAATCAACAAAGGGATAAAGGTGGGACACTCGGAAATGTTGACTTGGACAACAAGTGAGGGGCTTCATGAAACATCTTATGAGGTATCATGATACAGTGTCTTCATTTTTAAAAGGCCACTACATGTCACTTTTCATTTGGAAATGATGCCGTTCAACAAAGATTATAAAGCAGAGAGTGACATCTAGTGGACTTTCTAAATGAAAACACAAAATCATGATACCTCATCATCCGTTTCATGAAGCCTCATCAACACATTACTTGTAGAGCTAGCGGTGAAGGACATGGAAATGTCAATACAGACATTAACTCAGAGACAATCGAGATCATGGTAAACTGGCTGAAGTACCCGGGGTTGTCTGTGGACTAAAATAAGACCAACCGGAAACCAAAAAGACTTACAACTTTTAAAAGGTTGAAACTTTCTAAATATATTTGATCTCTAAACTCTCATTTAGTTTAAAACCTTTCCTTGAGACGAAGCAAATGAACCTTTATAGCTAACAATAAGGAACCTTCAGCGTTTATGGCCATTACGGACGAATAAGGCCAAAAAGTAAAAATTGAAGAACAACCTTTTTATGACCCCTGTAGGAAAAGAGTTTTCAATTAACCCTCTTTTTCCGTGGACTGTGGGGGTCACACGGATACTCTTGATACAGATTCAACAGTCAATTTTGGTGAATCCAAGTTTTAAAAATAAGCTTCTGGATGTCACATCTATTTCACAATTTAAATGTTTTTAATTCAACCCACTGACGCCTTATTTACATCTTATTCTAGTATTTGGATCTGGATCTGAGGGTTTCGTCTCTATCTTAGTGATAACAGTTTCTCTCTTCCCCGGTCCAATATCAGCTGAACAACAAGACGGATCAATATTTGCCACAGCATCTTGATTGTGGGCTTCCTTCCTTCTTCACCCACTCCCCTCCGTGGTCCTTCAAGAGGACGAGGAGAGCAGAGGCCGTGATTCGTCTCGCTGAGTTGTGATCCGGCCTGTAAGTGGCAACGATCCAGATCTGCTGACGAAGAGGCTTCTCTCGCCGTCCGTGGGCCGACACTGGGGGTTTCTCTCCGAGGCTGCTCCGTCTATAAACATTTTCCCCGTCAAGCGCCGGCCTCTAATTCACCTGGCAGCTCACTCAGCATTTTGAAAAAGACATTGGTGTTGCTGTTGTTTTTTCCTTTTGCTGTGAAAATGAAAGCAGCCGTGCTTTGATGCCGTATATACACGGTGAGACTCGGGGAGCTTCGAACTACTCGAGGTGAAATCAAAGCAACGTCATGTACTTGAAGAGTCCTTCCACATTCCATCACAGTTCTTTGAGACAGTAACGTCTTTTTTCTTCTGATTCTGTAAGTAGGATCCTGGCTGTCTGGAAAAAAAAAAAGTCTCACGAAAATCACTCTTTGCTTGTCGAAAAAATATAGATTGTATTTAAAAACTGTCCTAGTTTTTAGAGACAAATAGGTGCTACTTGTGTAATCTTTGGGTTTTCAGTCATTTTGAGTGTGTTTTGACCTCTTTTCTAAAGTTGTATTATTATCGTCATCCATTAATCTTTATAATATCGCCTTTTTAGCATTTAAATTTTTTTTTTTTCAAGTAATTGATTGCTATAATCAGTCATAGTAGAACCTCTTTCCTAACAGTAAATGACCAATCCTTCAGAATATTTATGGCTCCAGATCGTGACTTTCTTTTGTTAACTTTCAGTTTTTTCGATCAGACTGACAAACACAGAATATGACCTCCTTGGCAGAGGTAATAATCATCTGAATGTATTCTCATTTGAGTGTAGTAGGTCAACCTGTCCTCTAATAACACGCATCAGCAACTGCCAAATAAATTAAACTCATCTGCGGTTACGGTACAAAAGTGTTCTGAAATTACCCACAGGAGTTTCATCAGTTTTGTTTTCAAAGTTTAATATCCGAGTATGTTTATTTATTTCCCACTTTTCAGGTTAATTTACGGCATTGTTGTTTATTTATTTTTTATTTTTCATGTATAAAATAAAAATGTACTTTCATCAGATGCAAATAATTAAAAAATAAATGTTTAAAAAATTGATTTTAACATTATATTCTGAGAAAAAACAACTTCCAAAACTGATATTTACAAGCAGCTTTTGAGACACTTTTAATAAATGGGTCTGTATTTATACAGTTTGACAATAGAGTTATACTAAGAGGTACAGAGTTTAAATGACCAGAATCGGAAACTTTTGAGAATTGTTTTTTTTTTGGGTGACATTACAGAATAAAATAATGAAATAAAATGGGATTAATAAAATATGATTAATTAAAAATAAAAAAGTGACTTTATCATGCAAAATTGATTCATAAACAACTAAAATACAAAAGCTCCGTCCACTGGAGATGAAATCTTGTTTACCATAACCACACCCACTGTGCTGTGATTGTTTTGTCACCAAGCGTCATCAATTCTGGACATCTCCACCGCCGAAGGGATTCGTTGTAAAAACAAAGCGGGTGTGATTAAAGCTGGCTGGAGGAGGAGTGAAGCCATTATTACATCATAATGGACTCTGCTCTCGTAACCGCTTGTTCGCCGAAATTTCAAAACTGAGAGAACTTTATAAAGTAATAAGTTCAAAACATGGTCATAATGAGGGACTTACTGCATGTTGGAGAGGAAGACTTGAACATTTGAAACATGTTAGTGAGTCAGGAGAGTTTGCTTTCCCATTAGTTGACCTTTAAAATACAAGGTCAGAGGTCATTCAAACAAAAGCTCCACGAGGGCAACGACTTATCTTTGATAAGTTGGAAGCTGGACCAGTTTATTTCACGAATGTTCAAGAGATTAGTTGAGATGAAAAAATCTGAAATGATTACGAGATCATTCATTTTGGTTGTTTTTTTCTCGTAATCCTTTGGCTTCTGGTTCATCTGAGCTTCGGATGAGATTAACCAGAGTCCATGTTACACGTTAATATTTACTATCATCTGGCATCAGACAAAAAAAGTCCTGCCCTGAGACTGAAACATCCTTCTACAGGAAAACCTTCACTCTTAAGCAGCTCTCGCTTCCTCGTAATTAAAAAAAAGAGAGCTTCAGGATATATAATGAGTCTAAGGTTGCCAGTTTTGTAGGTGGGCTGACAGGCGATCGTCTCTCCTGCTCATTATCGCTCCGCATGTGTTCTTCCATGAGTCCAGACTCGTAATAATTAACATCACCTATTCCTGCGACGCGCTCGCATCCATCAACTATCACACGCTTGGTTTTTCTCTCCTCGTTTTTTTTTCTGCCATTTTCAAACTGACAGGTGTAATGATGAGCATTTTAATCCGGATTGATTTTGACTTTTCCTATTAATTATCTGTCTGGTTGCGTGATCCACTATTTTTTAATGAACGTACCAAGGTGCACATCGCACCGGCATCAAGGCTCTGCTACGGATCGCCGTGATGTTGATCAGACGTGTCTTTTTTCAATTTAATTTAAAAACAAAGTGATTCATCAAGTAAGAAAATAATAGTTTTAGACTTCTAAAGGGTGAGGGGAGAAAATTCTAATTGATAATTTACCAGAAATCAAACCTTTTCACATTTAAATCTGAATCTTTATTGAGCTCATAGGTGTCAAATGAATTAACTAATTTTAGATGGTCCACAAAATATTTGAGATTTCCTTCAACTGAGAAAAATCTCTAAACTTGGGAAAATGTTATCGGAACATGATCTGGAGCTTGTAATCCATGCGTTTGTTTCTTCTCGCCTGGACTATTGTAACAGTTCATTTTCTTGTCTTAACAAGAAGGATCTGTCTCGCCTGCAGTTAATACAAAACTCTGCAGCGAGAATTCTGACCCGCTCTAGTAGAAGAACTCACATTTCTCCGATCCTTAAAACTCTTCACTGGCTTCCAGTTTCTTTCAGGATTACTTACTTTCAGAGCTATTCATGGTCAGGCTCCTCCTTACATCACTGATCTGATCCAGCCTTACACCCCAGCTCAGGCTCTGAGGTCTGTGGATCAGAATCTACTGATGGTTCCTGAACACGGTTCAGGACCAGAGGAGAGAAATATTTTCAGGCTGTTGCTCCTAAGCTTTGGAACAATCTTCCTCTCTCTTTACGCTTGATGGAGTCTACTGACTCCTTCAAGAAACATCTTAAGACGTTTCTATTTGTTCAGGCTTTTCCTTGATTTTCTGGAACTCCTGTGTTGTTCTCAGTATTATCGTGATCTTTAAAGTATATACTTTTTTGAGTATTGTTTTGATTGTTTAAGCGCTTTGTGACCCTGGTCTCGAAAAGCGCTAAATAAATAAATATTACTTACTTACTTAATTACTTATGTTTCTTATGAACACATTTTAGTAATGCTAAAACATGGTGGATATGTATATAAGCCATGTCCAAGGTGTGGATGTCTCTAGGTCAACACTGCATAAAACTGACCAGAAACTTTTTTCCTTTAACTAAGGAAAATCTCTAAATTTAGGAAAATGTCACAATATGATCTGGAGCTTATAATCCATGCGTTTGTTTCTTCTCGCCTGGACTATTGTCACAGTTTATTTTCATGTCTAAACAAGAAGCATCTGTCTCGCCTGCAGTTAAAAAAAAACTCTGAAGCGAGAATTCTGACCCGCTCTAGTAGAAGAACTCACATTTCTCCAATCCTTAAATCTCTTCATGTCATCAAATATGTGCCTCTTCAAAACAACTTTGAAAAATACAGCTAAAAAATAAATGTAAAGCAATAACATTTTAGGTTAAAAAAAAACAACATAAGTGGAAACAAGTTAATTTGGGAATAGTCTGCACTTCAAACATTTTCTTACATCTCAACTAATGATCTAGAATATTAAATAAAAAGAAGGCAAAGTGTTTTTGTGTTTTAAATAGATTGTTTCATTGCATATTTAACTTCCTGTGGCACCAATCAGCAAAATATAACATTCAAAGAAACTCCCTAGACCTTTTGTTTGAATGCATAAAATTCACAATTATATTACCTATCAGGTAATATAATGAATAAATGAATATATAGTTGAATAATTCTAATGATGCTCATGTTGTTTTTCAATTCAGTGGTAATTAAACCCTACTTTCCATAAGTGATTCAATTTGGGCTCAACAAAACAGCAGACCTTGACGCCTTTGAGTACAAAACAAAACCTTCCTGTGACTTTAGAGAGGAATTTATCTCAAATTAAATCGAGGTTTGGTTCTTTTCCTTTCGTTATTTTAGAGACTAATTAATGGCTCATTCCGGGGGAATTCATCGCTGCTCCCCTTGAAGTGTATTTTGTTTTCTCATCAGATGAACTCAGTTATGTAAAAGCTCCTGCCATCAGGGCCGTGTCGGGCGTAGCAGCAACGAGGGTAAACTTAGGACAGAAGATGCCGAATAAGGTCTTTTTTAGGAGCTAAAGATGTAAAAGCTTCAAAGTGAAATATTCATCATCTCGGCTCCAGGAAATCTAGTGGTGTGACAACATTTGTTTCCATTTCCTGGACTTTAATTTGCAACCCCTATGTGTGCTTCTTCCTCTGCAGCGCCGTTCCTTATAACATGGAACCACAGCAGGTGGGGGACGAGTTCTTCTACACCTAAAGCCCTCCTAAAATAAAACCTGGATGAATCACGGAGCAGGAAATGTATGATGTGTTCCGAGTTAATGGAGGGTTTGCTCATTAACGCTGCGCTTGTCTCCAGATTTCACTTCCCGTCGTGGGGAAGTTCGCTTTGGGAATAATGAGGCGAGACAATTCGGCTGCAGGATCTTTTTAGCTTTTCCAAGACTGACCCGGATGTGAGAATTGCCAAAAGTCAATAGATGTGTATTTGTAGTTTTCTAAAGTTTGGAAAACACCAGCGACGCTAATGAAATACTCTGTTTAAATATAATATCTAACCCCTCTCTTCATCATTTGTGGCGGCCATGTTTGGTGTCATGATACAAATACCGAAAAAAAACCGTCAGGTCCAATTGTTGGGCGTTGTCTGGACTTGGCAAAACCAAAAAGATTTCTTATCTTATACCACACTTCTCTATGCACAAAGACCAAAAACAATTGGGCCACTTTTTTTCTTTGTGGTACGCTACAGCTGGACAACTTGCTACTTAAAAATGTCCCGAAAACTTTTCTCCAGAGTATGTTGGATTTTGAAAATTGCCCTTAACATGCTTTTAAAAAGGAATTTTTGGCCATATGTGTCTGACTCAAGGCCGAATCTAGAGGCTGTGTCATTTTATGTGGCCAGATGTTTGATTTAAAATTAATTTAAATAAATCTCCATGTTGATATCTTTACTCATAAAGATACTTCATGTCAAATATTATACTGAAACTTCCAATAAGAGCAAATTTTATGTTGAGGATAGTAATTTGTTGGGATTGTTGTTGGAAAAACAGAGAGAAAAGGACGATAGATGTTGAATACACATTGTAAATCAAACTGCAAAAAGAATTTGGCCCCCTGTCATGTATGATTCATCTGGAATCTTCCAAAAAAACAGAAGTTAATCCAGACATAAGAAATTTAAGGAAAAACGGGAAAATGGATGTACATGTTTATATCAAGAATCAGAGGTCAAGAAGGAAAAATCCTTTGAAAACTGTGGCCCCTTGTTTGATTATGTTTGTCCTAATGTGGCCCCTGACGTGGAACACATTATGTTATCCCATTAACTGTGAACGACCAGAAAAGGCACTCGTTTGTTTAACTTTAGTAGTTGTCGCGTAATCTTTTCTCAGGATCCCGGTCTGGCCAAAGACAAACGTCAGATTACTTCCACGCAAAAGAACCACATCCTTCTTCTCGACTATTTATGGATCATCTTTGTATATATATGTCGTGCCACGCCGGTTCTGAGGACGAGCGAGAGTCAGTGGGGCGGACGTCCAGACGGTCTTCCTGTCCACGGCTGTGGCTGGAAGTTCCAGACATCCAAAAGAAGAAGTAAATATAACATGCATCATATTTTCGTCGACTGTTGACGCAGCTTCTTCACTTAGGTTCCCCTACGTCACTACAGTCGCAGTGAGAGGAAGATCGTATTTATGTTCGTGAAATTCAAGATTCAATTTTTACTCTACGTTTTCCGACAAATCTTCTGTGATTAAAACTTAAATTATCATAAATGAAGCAGTGATAAGATTGAGGATATCCCTTAAAATCATTTTCCTACTTCAAATGCAACCAATTCCTCTCAAAAAAAACCCAAATAATTTAGTCTCAGACGAGAACTTTGAAGCAACATCCAATCAACAAATGGATGATCAATGATATACGACCTCCCACTGATCACGCCGGAGAAAGAAAAACAACAAAATTCCACTTGTATATTCTTATAAATACAACTTTGAACAACAATAAGTTTCCTTTTTTAGGCTTTTTTATGACTTTGTAAGTTTTTTTTTGACAGTGAAAAGATTGTAGTTTGTGGGAGAACCTAAAGAAAGGGGGTTGGACCTTATGGATTTTTCAAAATAAAAGAGTCAAGTTGTCATCCATGCGATGTTGATAGTTCAAAACTTACTTCACGTGGCTCGCTCGATGGTTGGTCAAAAAAAAGTACATTATTGTTCATTTTGATATAGTGACCTATAAAAATGTCTGTGATTAAATAAGATAAGTCTTTTGAATTGTTATTAAGGAGGAAAAACATCATTGCCTTATGGAAGTTGCAGAAAAACAGAAATATTACAGATACAGTATAATAATCAAGATAAAATAAACCCAAAAGAATGAAATACACATTTCTGTTAAGACCGTTTTGATAATTCACGACATGCATCCACACATATGTAACCATAAGAAAAACAAAAAAACATTTAATAGCTTTTTTAGATTGTTCTTTTTTTTTAAATGTTCTCAAAGCTCTTATCGCGGCAGGGGTGAAGGCATAAACCGTTATTAATTGGTCTGAAGTCAGACCACTCAGAAAGACTCAAGTGCTGCCCAACTCAAAAGTCTATGTTATAAAGAGTCTTTTCACAGCAAAGTATAGGTTAGAAAAGCATAATGACGCTAACATGATTTTACCATCAAACTGAACTTGAATCACCCTTTAATAGTTGGTGTTGATGTTTCAGGGACTATAAAAATGGGTGGTTGAACTGAGTTCCCTCTGACACAAGACAGGAAGTTGGAAATGTTCAGGATTCATTCGGAGCGACAAGGAAGGACCGGATCAGAAATGGGTTTATCAGACTGACAGCTCATGGGGAGAAGTTTGGAGACAAAGTGAGGCATGGTCAGGTCGGATGACGAATGTTGGAGGCAAAAGGAAAACAAAACAGAACTGACAGGTTCGTAGATACTGTAAAAAATGAAATAAAGTCGACAGGTGAAACTAGAGAGGGAAATCCCAAAAAGGCAAAGGTGAAGATATCGATCTGTTTACTCTCTACCTTTTGTCCGAGGAATGGTTATAAGGATTTAAGCAGAGACTGAGGATTCCTTTGAACCAGTAACCAAGATTTTCTGAGCATTCCCAACCAAAATCCAACTATTTTAAGCCACGCCAAAAAACATCTTCAGCATTCCTGCACTGAGACAAACCAACACCAGCAAATAAACAGAATTTTGATCCAGGAATGGACATAAAAATTCACCTCAAGTTGCAACTCCACATACTTGTGTTGTTTGCTTAAAGCCAACTTATTTGAATCCATTTAAAAAAACACAGAGCACATGAAAGGTTTTGACAAATCTGCCGTTGTTGTCGTGGGGAATAAGAGGCGTCACGCTCTCGTAACTCGGTTTTGAATGCGGTGATTGTGCCTCAAGAGTCTTCAGTTACTCCCCAAGCTTGTTACGTGAGGACGGTTAAGTCTACACCGTTCATACCGACAGTTTGAAAAACTTTGAAGTTCTCTCAACTGGATGAGAATCAGTGGCGTGTTAATCAAAATATCCTGCCGGGTGTCACGCCTGCATGACAATGAAGGAGAGTTTGCCTGAAGCTACATCAAGGGTAAATAGAGATCAGGTGTAAAACGATGACTGATGGCTTTTAATATGAGAAGTTAATGTCAAGGAATTCAGAAGCTCGACTTACGGATCATTTACTACTGCAGGCTGTGGTCTAATATTTTCTCTCCTGAGCAGGTTTGTACGTGAGCTATCTCTGTACCTTTTTATCCCCTATCAATTATTTCCCTTGTTTTTTTCTCCCTTTCTTACGTTAGAATATTCACGTATGATATAAACCTCAGAGGATTTGTGTTTTATTAAATACAGATAAATAAAGAATAAGAACCGTAACACAATAAACGCAATTTATCCATTTTCGCTGCACGACCCTGAGCATCAAACGTATCATAACTGGAGCATTTAGAGTATAAAGAGAGAGTTTCGATGGTAATATTCCTTGAGTGGAGAAGTTACAAATGGCTTATTTATTGGCGCTCTATGTAATGTATGAAATATGTCAGCGTAGATGATAACAGAGATGGTTTTAGAGACCAGGTGAAGGTTAAACATGATTTTTTATTACTGAAAAACGCCCAAAATTAACCTAATCCACAAAATAGTGACGGTTAATTTCTTTACTTTCATTCAAAAACATGTTGAGACCTCATTATCCTTCCTTGCACTCTTCATAAACCTACCATTTTCCATGTTCACAAATTGTTTATACACTCTTAAAAACTAACATTATTTTAATAACTAATTAAATTGTTAATGATTACTATACTCACACCGTGAAATATAATTACAGCTCCTCTGATCCCACCTACGTCTGCAGCTTAAATTTGCTCATTTTTATATCACGAACTGAAGATTAATTTATTTTATAATGATGGACAAGTTCACGGTTTTACTTGGGTCAGTGAAGGTGTCATGAGAGAGTGATAATGATTAAGGTGTAAGGGTTCCAGAGTAAGGGGAAGGAAAGAGAGAGTCCATTGTGATTGTGTTTTGAAGCTCTGGTCTACAGCAGCCTGTGCATCCGTCAAATAAAGTTATCACAACAAAACATTTAAATATTCAGAGCTGTATACAAAAAAAAGAATCCATAATACAGCAAGACTGCAGAGACAAGGAACCTGCCTGTATATTTGTGGCCCATCCTTGGGGCTGTAATTGTGTAACTGCAATTTTCTAAATAAGTTCTTTAATAATTCCAGAAATTTTTGCCGTTGGCAGTTTAACTGAGTTTACATTTGTTTGCAAAACAAGATAAAGGCTCTTGTTGTGTCTTCCCCCGACACTTTTCTGGCAAGGTTACATAGTGAAAAACATTGTTAAATCATAGCTAAATAATAGAGTTCTTAAATGTGTCCCAAACTTCTAAACTGTTTAGTCCTGGTCTGTTTCACTGACATCATCAACATATCCCAGTTTATCTTGCTAACCCTGAGCGTGGAATTCTCCCTAGCCAGTGCTGGGATGCTAGATGTGATATACAAAGACGGAGGCAAAGACAAGAGTGCAGACAAGGTGGAAGAGGTGGACTCGTATTTGACTGAGACCTACAATGGTATGCAGTTTAGAAGCAAGAACAAGAAACAACATGAAGAATATGATGAGATTCGAGGATGAATGAGAAAATAAAGATGTGTATGATGAGTATGGAGGATAATAAAGCTAGTTGGAAAAGGAGGATGACTTGCCAAGGCCACTCCTAATGGAATAGACCTGATGACATCATAACGCTTGTTGAAAAAAATGACTCCAGCTCTTCTGAATAAGTGCCAACAAAAGAAAAGAAAATAGCTCAATCCTGGCCTAAAGTAAGAGGTAAGTCAAAAGAAGAAGAAAAGGCTGTCAGTGTCTAGTTTCTGAGGAGCTTTTGGATGGATGTTAGAAAATTAACTGTTGTTATATAACTGTAGTTTTTGAAGATTTTCCATCTTGAGAATTTAATAATACAGATGTTGCCAACAAATATGTCACTAGAAATACTTTAAAAGTTAAAAAATTGGATGGATCCACTTTGCTTGTCATCAGTCTTCTGAACGATCCGTTCTACGATCCAAATAAATATACTGCCAGACCGACTACTTGGATGCAAGTGTAACAACAAGCGGTGACAAATATATTGTGCACTTCATTGACTGTATAGGATATTAACATAGTACCTGAACAAGTTTTGAAGCCAATCTGCGGTCGCAGCCATCTAGAAATAGCATTTTTTTTGCAGTTTAGCCAGACTTTGGTGAGAAAGGAATTATGACTGACCAAAGAAACCGGACAATAATACTCACTCAGGGTCAATTGACCCTTATTATGCCAATACAGGAGAACAGACTAACGTTATTATCGGTGCCATCTAATCCCCTTGGGTGTCACCGGGCGCTGTAGCCAATCTCAGCTTCTTTGGCAGGGCGCAAGGGACACCCTGGACAGGACTCAGGTATTTCGCAGGGCACCCAAAGACACACAATCATTCACACACACACTTATACCTACGCACAATTTCCCCAAGTTTCCAATCAACCTCTGTATGTTTTTGGGCTGTAGGAGGTAATCGGAGTGCCCTTAGTTAACACACGCAACACAGGGGATAACATACAAACTTCACACCGAAAATTGGCTCCCTCCAAAGCAGGAAGCGAACCGGTAACCTTCTTGCTGTGACCACTAACCACTGCGCCACCCTGTACCTGGGTTTCTAAATAAAATGGGAAATAATAGACAAAGATTGAGCCTCAGTGCAGAGAATGACAAAGTGTGTTTAAGGCCCAAGTTTTCAATGTTTTTCAATGCCTCAAAAGTCTTTTTGGTCAGGTGTGTCCGCAGCCTCTAGTGGCCATAAACTACAGATTTTTATATTTTCACATTGAATATTATTTATAAAACCTAGGGTTTCCCTTTGGTACGAACGCAGTTAGGCCCGAGGCTGAACCAATAAAGCGGTTTGGGTCAGTGTAAGTTATGAGTCGAGGGTATTAGCGCGACAAGAATTGGTGTCGGGATGTTAATCCTTGACAGCTTGAAGCAACACAAGGACATCGGGAAGTGTTTTTTTTGTGTTAAACTCTGCTAATTACTGATCTCTGCTTCCACCAGCATATTTCGTAATACAATAATCCGATCAAGAGCTTTTGTCTCAAACCACTCTGCGGCAGATACTCTCAGTCTTCTCCTGCTAAAATGACCATCCAGAACCACGGCTTTTCCGAGATCCCAAGAACATTTCAGTGTCGAGAACTGACGAGTTGCAGTTATGTTTTAATAAAAACCTTAAATCAAACCCCGAATATCACGGTCAGATCTCCACATCCTGTTGACCATATTTTCCCTGAAAGAGACACAAACCATCCGGGTCTCCGTCATCTTAAGTGGCGTGTCAGCAGTCGTTTCTCCAGACTGCAGCAGCAGGATTAGACAGCAGTGTTGCCATGCAAGGATGGAGCCGGAGCGGCGCTGGCTAATGGCTGCGGCGCGATTAAGGGAGCGAGACATGCGAGGAGACGCCTGATAGAGACGCAGGCTGTTGTGAGGCTATGCAGTCTGGAGACAGAGGCAGGGAGGGTCTAAAGTGTTGGGATACCCCTATAGTGCTGCATCATGATTCTGTCTGACAGACACCACAGTCGCTGGTGACGTATTGAACTGTGGTGCTTCCTGTTTTTCGCCGGTCGACAAACACGGATTTTCCCCTTGTAAAAGACAATTACTAAAACGGCCTTTTTGGATGAATGCATCCCAACTTTATCATGGTATTATTTGATTTCTTAGTTCATTAATGCATGAGAATGTCATTGTTTACAACTGTTAAATAACATTTTCAATCTGAAAATGCACCTAAGGGGATGTGATCCACCTGAACACAATGTTCTACTTATGTCCTGGTTTTCTTCCACCTGCTCAAAATATGATCATAAACATGTTGGGAAAAAGGACGAACATTTTATCCAAATACAGAAAGACTCACTGGTAAGAGTTTTCCCAGTTCCAAATAGTAGAACGGTTTGACAACACACCAGTTTGTGTGAAAAAGAGGGGAAAGTAATGAACAAACCGATAACTTTCCTAATATTGTGGTAGTAGCTAACATTGTACCTTTTTTGGTACTCCCTGGTTTTTCTTCAAGCTGTATAGATACTCTTTCTGTCGTCTTACAAAGATATCTTAGCGTTTTGCTAAGTAGAAAAAATATATAAACCCACATACATTTGATTGTACTAATAGTGTTACAGTTTTTCTTGTAGCTAATGTTATTATATCTTTGTTTTGTCATTTCGTGCCTGGAAAAGTTGAAGAGAACTTGGCACAGTTAAGACGCTAAGCTTAGATTTGGAAAATACTTGTATAGAATTCAAGAAAATAGATTTATTTGCCTTCAGGTCACATTAAAGGCTGGATTCAGTCCTTGAGCATTGAGCCTTAGACAAGACAAATAGACAATGTGCATCACTTGAAAGCCAGTCAAACCATTTAGCCTTAAACTTGAGGCACGTAAAATGCTCAGGCCTTCTCCGAGGGTGGGTAGATGGGTATGTAGGTAGGTAAGTACGTAGGTGGGTGGCACCTTAGCAGCATAAACCTTTTTATTATTGTGTAGCTATGTTTTTTTTGTTTTTTTTACTTTAATAGAAGCCAAATAAGCCAGAGAAGCATTCTGCAAAACATTCTTGAATCCAGATGTTAAACAAGAAATCCAAAATCTCAAGCTACCTGTCACTTTTCCATTACAACATTTCCTGAATAATTTGAATTAGATATTTTTATATATCATAATGTTTGTTTAAATTTGTTAACATACTTTGCAGGTTAGCTTAGCCAGTTCCTCAGATTTGTTTGTGTTGATGTAGTTTTCCCTTTTTCCACTCTCTGGCTATAACTGACACAACAGAACTCACTACATTGACTATATGGAATTGTCTCTTTATGCCTGAACAATTATCTAATGTACAGAAATATCCAAACCTGACATGTGTCACCAGAAACTGGATTTGAAAAGAGTGTTCCCAGAATATTTCGGTTCGGCGTACATGATTGAGTTTGTTCCTCCTTCCTTTCGTCTAATTGCTCATCTAATGAAAACATGTAGGCGACTGGACGCGGTGTGACTCGTGTCATGAGGCAGATCAAATTGAAAAGTCAACTCGGAGGCGGTTGGAAATTTGATATCTCTGTGTGAGACCCTAATTTATTTGCCGAGTGTGTGAATGATTGAAAATGAAAAAAAAGGGTCCACATCAGGATCATCAGTGGCAACATATTTCTGATGTTGACGGAGTGTCCGTGTGCCGGTTCGGAGCGATCGATAAAACGCTCGCCCTCGGGCGATGTCCACTCTCGCTGGATGGGTCTAATGATTTTTGCCATCCCATCCCTCTGAACGATCAATAATTACTTCCTGATCCTCTATCGCTGCTGTATTGGCACCTGAGATTGTTTCTCGCTCAGAATGACTGGGTCGTTCAGGTTCAGGTTAATTGAAAGAGTGAATTATTAGTTTTAATTCCAGACTCAATCAATTCTTATTCCATCGATGTGATACTGGGAAATAAACACCCATTACATGGAACGTGTGCCATTAAAAGTAATCAGTTGTTAATTATAAATGTCTATTCTCTGTTTTATTTGAGTAATTTAAGAGCCCGCAATTAAACGTAACAATATGAATATGGATGTCAAATATGACTGAAAGTTTGAACTTCTGGGTAATATTTTTTCAGAGTGAATAATAAAAGTGATTTATTTTTCCGCAACAAAATGAGGGCAAGTTGGCGCCTATTTTTGCTTGCTTTCATACTGACAGCCACAATTCATTTTCTTTGGCAAAAACAAGATGGACTTTACAGACTGAACAGTCTTAAATTACTGGAAATAAGACTTGTACCCACCTTTAGGTCGGAGGTGTGAAAACCCATCAGACAACGGGGTGAAAACCAAATTGTATACTTTATTTCAAATTGTCTTAAACGGGGAATATCACATTTTTTATCGACATTCATGTTAGTTTTGTTGGAATTCTCTCTTCGATAATCTCAGTATCTTATCTACATTTAAAGTGTCATATCATAACGAAGTCTCGAATCTCAAGACACTTTTACACAATTTAAGTAAGAATATATTGGAGAAAAGAAAAACAGATCTCGGCAACTCAGCAATGAGTGAATCACAATGGGACAGTGGAGAAGACAGAGACCTCGAGCAGAACCAGACTCCATGTTGACGGCGTCCGGCTGTGACTGCCTGGGGGCTTGGATGGGGGGGGGGGGGGGGGGGGGGGGTAGATGGATAGATGGAGAAAAGAATAATGGAGGATAGAGTGAGAGAAAAGAGGAGAGAATAGCGCAGGTCAACATGAATGTTATTATACTTCCATTTTGAGCAAACCAACAGACGGGTCACATGACTTGTATTGGCACATGTGCTTTAGGAGGTAGAAGAAGTAGAATTGCATTCGGACAGATTTGTATACATTTGAACAGCTCCAAAGACCCTTTTCTAATGTCAAACCCACCTTAAAGCAGTTTTAAATGATCGAGGGGATTGAAAATATGTGGAAGAAAATCGCACAAATGTTGCGTTAACCTTTGGGGACATCAGTCAGTTCAAGGGCATGGATTGTAATAAGTATAGTGAAGAAAGTTAGTGGGTAATACTGGTTAACGGCCATGCAGGTGAATAATAGTTATTTAGGTTAAAGTGCCATGTTCACTCTTATGCATTGTCTCTGCAATGATATGACATAATACATGCTAGACGACTCCTCCTGGCCATAGTCACCAAGGAATACAGTACCTTGCGAAAGTATTTTTGTCATATTACAGCATTAAGATGAAGGTTTTTTTTAAATCTGGATTTGATGTGATGGATCAGAACACAGTAGTCTAAGTTGTTGAAGTGAACTGAGAAATACATCTACATAAAACTATTTTTCAGAAATAAAGAACTGAAAGAACAGAAACTGAGGCGATGTGACCCTTCCAGTAACGTATACTTCAGAACTTATAATTAAGGACACGGAATAATACAGTGGCTCAGGAAAGGTCACTTTTTTCAATGACAAGCTAGTTTCACGCAAGCAGAGTTTACTGATGGGATCAGAGGATTTGGAATGGCTGATGAAAATGGAAGATAAAGTCGGTGTATGATTGTGGTTTGAGGGTAAAGTACGGTTTCTTGTGTGGATGCTTTAATGTGTCGAGACATATCATGTTGCAGGAGTTGAGGAGTCAGTAGGAATCTTGTTGTAGAAACTCGTCTCTACCTCCTCTCGGTTTGACATAAATTCTTCTTCTCTTCTGTTGAGTCGTCGCTGCACGGGGGGAACGAAACAAAGTGAAACGTCTCTTCTGGGAGTTGCAGACTTTGCCGCCTGAATGATGTAAAAAGTGGCGACTGGAATCGCATCAGACAGCGTGTGGGAAGACACGAAGATCCAATATTGTCTCGTGAAAACACCATTGCTCAGTGTCACTGTCAGACCTGCGCCGTCTTTCTCTGCTCCACCTCGGATCAATATGAGAACTTGACAGATCATATTTCACGAATTAAAATCCTCACGGTAAATTCATAATCCCGACCCCTCCCTCCGCAGGAATTCTTGGCGCCCCGTCTCTGAGCCACAAGTCAAGCAGAAGGTGCTTCCTGGTTGCTGCAATGTCAAAAAGATCGTGACTCATCGCTGCTTTAAGTGAACCCTGTCAGGAGTCTCGTTTCCCGATGTCACGCTCTTGTGGGGTCTCCACAGCCCGGGGAAGCATCTTCCGGGGCGTCTGGATGTGAACGAGTGAAACCCTGAGAGCTCCCTGCTGCGTCCGCACACTTGATTGTTTCTTCTTTTCTTCGGTGTGTGTTTGTGTCAAATCATGTGCTGGGGAATACGAGGCGGGGCTGCGACAAATTCAAATTCAGCTCCTGCAGCAGCGCTTCGCTCCGATCGATCTTTTATCCTTCGGCTGCCTTATCTTGTCTGAGGAATGAAATAAAGCTGCTTGCACGAGGAGGATAATTAAGAGATTGGACAAGCAGGGAGATAAAAGCAGAGTATTATACTGATAGAGACGAAGGGGAGTCTGTTGAGGAGAGCACAACAACATGTTACCACTAAATTCACCTTTTCCGAAGCAACAGTTGGGTTCCAGGTTACGTTGATAGTAAAGATGTGTCATTCATGAGAGAATTGTACATTTGTGTTTCGTAAAATGACATTAGTACGATCAGTCATACACAAAATCTTGAATATTGATCAAAGTCACTAACGTTCCTCAAGTCTTGTTGGACTTTCGGAGCCAGTTATCTATGGTTCATTCAGCCACAAACTCTTCCAGCTGGTTTGGATCTTTGTTCCCTTTGTTTTATGGTTCCTTTTCATCTTGGTCCAAATTGCTATCAGCCATTAGGTAAATAAGTCTTCAAGCTCTTTTGGATCTTGGTCCAGGTCTCTATTGGTCATTCGATCCCTTAGTCTAATGGTTCCTTTGGATCTTGGTCCAGGTCTCTATTGGTCATTTGTTCCCTTAGTCTAATGGTTCCTTTGGATCTTGGTCCAGGTCTCTATTGGTCATTTGTTCCCTTAGTCTAATGGTTCTTTTGGATCTTGGTCCAGGTCTCTGTTGGTCATTTGTTCCCTTAGTCAAATGGTTCTTTTGGTTCTTGGTCCAGGTCTTTATTGGTCATTTGTTCCCTTAGTCTATTGGTTCTTTTGGTTCTTGGTCCAGGTCTTTATTGGTCATTTGTTCCCTTAGTCTAATGGTTCTTTTGGATCTTGGTCCAGGTCTTTATTGGTAATTTGTTACCTTAGTCTAATGGTTCTTTTGGATCTTAGTCCAGGTCTCTGTTGGTCATTTGTTCCCTTAGTCAAATGGTTCCTTTGGATCTTGATTCAGGTCTCTATTAATATTAATATTAATAATTAATTATATGGTTCATTCCGTCACGTAGACTTCAAACACGTTTGGATCTTGGTCCCGTTCTCTTTTAGTCATTTGCTCCCTTAGTCTAATGGTTCCTTTTCAGCTTGGTCGAGGTTGCTAACAGCCATTAGGTCAATAAGTCTTCAAGCTCTTTTGGATCTTGGTCAGGTTTGGTTTGGTCATTTTTTCCTTTAGTCTAATGGTTCTTATGAAACTTGATTCAAGTCTCTGTTGGTCATTCGATCCCTTATTCTAATGGTTCCTTTGGATCTTGGTCCAGGTCTCTATTGTCAGTCCACTCACTGAGGCTTCAAACACCTTTGGATCTTGGTCCAAGCCACAATTCGTAATTTGCTCCCTTAGTCTTGTTGCACTTTTTGGATCTTGGTCCAAGTCTCTGTTGATCACTCTTGGTTATTAAGACTGGTCTTCGTTCATTAATCCCTAATATTTAAAGAGAAACATAAAAAGAAATGCTTATCTCCCCCAAAACCTTCAAACCTTTTTTCAAAAGCTTCCATTCTCGAGGTCTTAAATGTCCCAGATACACATCAACACTGCTCTATGAGGAGCATGAAACTCCAGAGACTTGTTGTGTATAGAAGAGAAGTTAAAAAACAAGCAAATTTTAACGACAATTTTGCTCTGATGTGTTTCCTCAGACTGGTTATGCAACTCGCAGCATCTCTGGCAGGGAGAGAAGCAGCGTCGCGGTGGGTCCTGGACAGTAGTTTGTCCAGCCATGACCCCTCAGCTGTGCCCGCCGCAGCCTCTTGATGTGAGGAGGGCTGACAGCGGAGCTCCGTGTGCATCCACACGGGGCCACAAGGGCATTCTGGGTAGCCTAACGCACACAGCTCCAAAAAAAAATCCAACGACGAGCCAGAACTACTTTTGGCTGAAAGTGTTGCAATCACGACAAATCATCATGGAGGCTGTCGGCACGAGTGTCGCTGCACCTGTTTAACGTTCTGGCACTTGAGCGGCTCCACGTCTGTGGTGGCAGAAATTTCACGTGTGGTTTTTCACCTTCTCATTTTTACAGCCAGCAACAACTCATTGACTGCTAATGAAAGACTGCAGCGCTACAGCCCGCTGGCTGATTTAGCTAATGTAGCTAAACAACATTAGACTCATTACTAGTCAGTTAACGCCTTAATTGAACCAGGGAAGTATATCAGAAGAAGTCATTAGACGGACGCTGAACCTATGCTTCGTACTTGAACAGCGGCTTAATGGCCGGTTGTTGGTTCAAATCCATCTCAAGGTCTTACTTTTCTGTAACTTGTGTGGTTTCCTGTCCACGATCCAATTTCCTACCACTTTCCCCAAAACATGCAGAAGCTAAATGATCATTCAAAAGCATACATGGGTCACAAACTAATGACCTCTGGGCAAAATATGGTCTGCCAAATTATTATTTTTTGCATCCTGTAAGACTTTCCAAAACATATGGCCTACTTTAATAGTAATTTTTGGTGCATGTCCATAATGGATTGGGTTTGTTCCAGTGATCTCACAGCATCTAAGCCCATAGAGGAATAAGTCTTAGAGACTTACTGGGACTTGATTTCTATCCCACTGGTCATGACATTATGTGTAAAAACTGAGGGATATAGTAGAAAAGAGACCCAGAGAAAACCTAAGTAGGTAAATGACATGGTCAAATTAAACTAAATTGAGAGAACTATTTATTTAAAATCCCAAAAAATAAATGTCTTAGCACTAATATGCTATGCTAATAATAATATAATATTCTATGCTGTGGTGTGTTGGGGTGGAAATATGTCCAAGAGGAGTGTCAACAGGTTGGACAGGTTGATCAGAAAGGCTGGCTTTGTGGTTGGCATGAAGCTGGACTCACTGGTGACAGTTGCTGAGAGGAGATCACTGGACAAACTACTGTCCATCATGGATGATGACAGTCATCCTCTCTGCACTGTCATCAGTGAGCAGAGAAGCAGAATGAGTGCACGAATGCTCCTTCCCAGGTGCAAAACAAATAGACTCAAGGACTCATT
The DNA here is from genome assembly GCF_982586985.1 of Callionymus lyra. Taxonomy (NCBI): domain Eukaryota; kingdom Metazoa; phylum Chordata; class Actinopteri; order Syngnathiformes; family Callionymidae; genus Callionymus; species Callionymus lyra. The sequence continues at coordinate 14,679,779 of NC_141820.1, forward strand.
CATTCACTGATCGACCACAGTATGTCAGGCTGAAGGATATCAAGTCTGACACTGTGGTGTGCAGTACAGGAGCACCTCAGGGGACAGTACTGGCCCCTCTCCTCTTCACCATCTACACTTCGGACTTCTGCTACAACTCAGAGCTGAGTCTCGTCCAGAAGTATGCTGACGACACTGCCATTGTTGGATGCATCAGGGACAACAGCGAAGACGAGTATAGGAGTCTGATAAGTGACTTTGTGGACTGGAGTGAGAGGAACCACTTGCAGCTGAACATCTCAAAGACCAAGGAGCTGGTCTTGGACTTCGGGAAGTCGAGGACAAAGCCACGTCCAGTGTCCATCAGAGGCGACGAGGTGGAGATAGTGGACAACTATAAGTACCTCGGTGTGTGGATGGACAGTAAACTGGTCCTGCAACACAGACCATGTATATAAGAAAGTTCAGAGTAGACTGTACTTTCTGAGGAGGCTTCGATCATTTAACATCTGCAAGAAGCTCCTCTGCATGTTCTACCAGTCTGTGGTGGCCAGTGTCCTGTTCTATGCTGTGGTGTGTTGGGGTGGGAATGTGTCCAAGAGGAGTCTCAACAGGTTGGACAGGTTGATCAGAAAGGCTGGTTCTGTGGTTGGAATGAAGCTGGACTCACTGGTGACAGTCGCTGAGAGGAGATCATTGAACAAACTACTGTCCATCATGGATGATGACAGTCATCCTCTGAACACTGTCATCAGTGAGCAGAGAAGCAGAATGAGTGCACGAATGCTCCTCCCCAGGTGCAAAACAAATAGACTCAAGGACTCATTCATCCCTCGGGCTATTAAATTGTACAATTCTGAGTTCGGGGGCAGGAGTGGAGTGAGAGTATCTGGATGTTCTGTTCCATGTTAGTCTTTGTATCCTTTGTCTTTGTTGTTTTTCTTTGACCTATGTTCTTTGTCTTTATCTTTAGACTTAGATTGTGTCATCTTGTTCTTTCTCTTTATGTTCTTCTTATTTTATTTGATATATTTTTTATGAAAAATTGCTGTATTTTCTGTGGCTATTGGAAAAAAACAATTTCCGGAAGGAGACCTCCTGAGGGATCAATTAAGTTTTACCTTACCTTACCTTACCTTAATAAAGATAGAGTAAAGTAAACTGTAGCTGAAATGTATGAAACAAGTTACTAAATAAATGAAATGGGGTTTTCACAAAAACTTTTTTCTTTAAGTTTTCAAGTACTTTTTGTTTATTGAGTGCCCTAAAAATATGATTAGATGCAAAAAATACTAGTAGTAGAGTAGTTGTTTCACTCATTTAAGCATTATAAACCATTCTGTAAATATATTTTAATAGTAAATAAACCAATTTAATTAGTGTCCCTAAACCATGTTGGGTTTTCTTTTCAACATGGCACATTTAAAAGTACATCTTTAAGCTTTTAAAAGATGAATCCACTAGTCAGTGACACTTTTTCCGATTGACATCACTACTACATACTGTATATAATCATTGAATACATTTTTATTTTATTTTATTAATCTTAAATATAGTTAATTTCACACAAGCAATTCTGTTTTGCCGTATATCGTTAGGCATGGGCGGATGAAGCTTCATGAAGCAGTGTCATAATTTTCAGAGTCCACTAGATGGCGGTCTCTGCACTATATTCCTTTGTTTATAACGACTGTTCTCATATAACCTAACATCATTTTTAAACTAATGGCGCCACCTCCTGACCTTTAATCAAAATGACACTGCTTCATGAAGCTTCATCAGCCCATCACTAGTTTACAGGGGGGAAAAAAATCGAAATAAATATGAAAGACAAATGGACCAAGTGAAATGTCAAACAAGGTCTCAATCAAATGTATCCTGTTGTAGTATAATGAAAACAGCAAGTAATATATGAATTAATTAAACCTTCTTTTAATATATAAAAAACCTTCAGTTCATAGTCTTTAATTACATCCTAGAATCGAGTTATTATCTCTATACCTTCAGAAAGAGTCACCTTCCTTCTGACGATCACAGACGTGGACCGCTGACCTGGAGCAGAAAAACAAATGCTCCAAGAGTCCACTGCTGTCACTGAAGGTGAACCACGGGGGGCCAGTGTTACCGTGTACTTCACCACCAAAATGTCAGCAAACAGCCGCGCCACAGCTTTACAAACCTGCAGTTCCGTGGTGACCACGGTGAATTATTAACCTTCCGGAAAGCTCGTCTCTCCTCAACTTGGATAATTCATCGCGTTTTGTATTATGAATTAGATGTGTGTAGAAACATGAGAGTAAAAAAAAAAAAATCAAGGAAGTCAAGATGCTTTTTATACACTAAGTTGAAGCAGAAGTTTTAATCATTAAGACTCTCTTAGACTGAAGCCATCCATTAGCTAATAATGTCTCCTTAAATGACGAATGCAGGAGTCTTGAGAAGCCCAGGCATGAATGCGAACTAGCATGTGGACGCGGGTTAAGAGTATTTCCTACTGTAATTAGACTGAATTCACTCGAATGTGGAAAAGTCGCAGTGGATGATTTGCATCTGGGGAATAGTTTCTCTCGCTCTGGTTCAGTGACGAATGTCTTGGTAGTGCAGTTACAGCTAAAATATTTGAAGTACATACCGCGGTTCAGAGTGGGACAAAACAGGAGCAGACAAAGAAAAATAACCTGAATTCATTCATGTTCATCAATACAAGACTGACCACTGCTCCCATGACAACACAGTCTCCACTTAGCATTCTGCTCTTGAATTCCTTTTCCTCCTCTAAAAAATTATATCTATATTTTTAGAATGGTTCCTTTGATACAAGCTCTTGAAACACAGGTTTCAATAGCCTCGAGGGCTTAGCTAAAAGCAAGCTTTCAGGTTATAAATATACTTTTCTGTGTTTGTTTTTTTGACCATGATAACACATAAGTAATATAAATGTATTCCTGCTGACGTCAGTTTTGTAAGTGGTGATGAAAAAAGATCAGACAGGAAAAATATATAGTTTCCATGTTGATAAGACCTAAGAGCTACACATAAAACATTTCCTATCACTGGAAATTATAATAAACTTTTGTTGACAGATACATCGCCAATTCTGTAACTATCCACAGTTAAAACTGGTGTTTGGTCAAGGGCTGGGTGTCAATCAAAAATTTAGAACACTCGCCTTTTTATGCTTCATTTAAGAACATTTGTAATTCATTCTAGTCTGTGTTTTAGCAGGGGTGAACTTTGTTCTTGTCTCTCGGATAATCAATATTTTACGATTGAGTAAACACATTCTGATGAACAGTTTTTACTTTAGAGTGAAATTAGAAATTCTGTGAGAGGTTCTGTATTAATCTCTCCTCGTACGAGTAAAATTGTTAGGACTTCGAACAAAATCTGATCCATCACAACTTTAAGTCGGAACTATAACCTGACAAACACTGGGGCACCGAAACCTGGACAAAAAAAGATGAAGGATTAAACAAGGTTATGTTTCCATTGGTGCCACAAAATAGTTTACAAATAGGTTCCGTACATAACCCTCGTCTGGTCGTTTAGAAATGTTACGTCAAAACCGTTTTCTCTTCAATTCTGGATACACCAACAGGAAGCGGATGCTGAGCACCACTATGCATTTTGTTTTTAGATGATTAAAATGATTGATCTTGATTAATCTTTGGAAGATATTCTCCTGACAGTCTTGGATTTACAGTCCTGCGGTGGTATTGGTTTTCACTTCAGGGGAGCTCCGTCCAGATCTACCGGAGCATGTTAATGTTATTATTTATAATATCTACACGAGCTGACTTGAGGAAAATGCCAGAACCATTAACGTAACCTTATGGTTAGTTACCAATAGTTGATCTAAATGGTTGTAACCAGACCAAAAAGTAATACATACTGCTAGAAGTCAGTTTGTTTCCACTGAAGCTAATGGCCTACAGTGAGTATATAAACTCCATAAAAAACACATGTATTACTTATCTCTTAAAGGGATACTACACCTAAAATTTAGACATCACTCATTTTCTACTCACCTTCATGTCGACTCATCACGACCGGAGTGCACTTTTCTTTGTCCAAAAAGACACACTTAAAAACATCCAAATACCTCCATACTAGACGAAAAAATAATAATAATAATTCTATTCTACTCTATATTTTAAGCTTGTTTGTAGCAGAAGCTAAAAGGCTAACAGGCTACACAGATGTCTATGTTGGATGTTTTGCCTTTTTGTTTGTGACTGTCATATGAACCTGCATTTTTGCCTATAACTCCAAAAAGAGACACATTATCTGATAAATATCCCAACCCTGAGTCGTCATGACAATTAAAGTAACTACTGAAAGGTCTTTCTCATCATCACTCAGTCAGTGGCAAGATGAGTCCAATTTTAATATAGCTATGTAACGCAATACCTGTCCGCCTACTTTGCGTCACCTCCTGTATTACCTTCTTCTTCCTGTCTCACTTTTTTCGTTAATTGGATGTACAGGCTTATTTTTTTTCTTTCTGCGGATCCAGCTACTCAATACAACTGTTGCTAGCTTTGAAGCAAGACCTTGTCATGTCGCAGGAGGTCTCTTTTGATCTGTTATCCCAGTCGTCCTTCAAACTGGACCGACGAAGAGTCATCGTTTGTGCACCAGAAAACCATATGTAAAACTTAAATTCTTGATAACAACCAGGTGAGTTGTGACTCACTTTTTTTCTGTCATTTTCACCTCAAGTCTCGACACATTCTGTCATTTTCTGGGCTCATGAGTCCGTTGTCAAGGTGAAAGTGAAGTTGAAAGATTAAACCATTTTTCGCTCTTGAAAGAAAAGCACCAGTTGTGGGTGTAGCTGTGGAATTGTCGGTTTATTTATGGGGCAGTGGCTTTCATGCCATTATTAAAGGTGCAAAATGCATCACCTCCTACAGTTTCTGTACGTCAACGTGAAGACTTCTGTCTCTGTTCTCCACAACGATGCCTTTATATATGGATTGTAATGCTACAGGTCTAAAATGTTGAGATGTTAAAGAATTTTCCTAACTAATGTGTTGATTTAGCTGTGTCTTAAATTGATCTGGAACCTCTATTGTACTCATCAGTATGTGTCTGTTTGTACAAAACTCTCTTATCATTGAAATATTTACATTACAAAATGTTTTAAGCCCCACCCACTGAAAACGCTTTTTTCTGTCGAGCAAATGTCGTTTATTATAACCACGCCCACTCTGCTGTGATTGGTCAAGCTTAAAGGTTTGTCACCTGTGTCATCGTTCCCGGAAGTCTCCACCTACAAGGGACTCATTGTATATGTCACAATGGACTCCACCCGTTCGCCGAGATTTCAGACTGAGGAGAACTTTATAAAGTAAATAGTTCAAAACATGGTCATTATGAGGGACTTACTGCATCTTGGAGAGGAAGACTTCGACATTTAAAACATGTGAGTGAGTCAGGATTTAAAAAAACGTTAAATTGGTATAACACCAGAGTCAAATCATTGATCACGATTACAAAAAGAGTTCCGGGGGAGGCGTCCACAGACTCACGACTCTCCCGGCAACACTCTGATTCTGAATTCACTCTGACCCATCTGCTGGTGGTAGTAAAAGTAAGAAATCCATCAACCAAAACAACCTTTTATTCAGGCTGTTAAACATCATCAGGTCTCACCAAATCAATAAAAACTCCTCAGTGTGTTGCTAAGAGCCACTCAACGTACCAGTATAGTGAAGATATCACGACTGCTATTTACAAAATATGTTCACTGAGAAAACAGATCATTGGTAGGCAAATGTATATAGCAAGGCAAAGTAAAGGACTTCATGAACACCGTGTATGATATACAATGGTCACGGTTGTGACAAATGCTTTCTTCTCCTCTATTCCTCAATGACTCATTCTTAAAGGTCAACAATTGTTAAACTTCAACTCTCCGGACTGACTCACATGTTTCAAATGTTGAAGTCTTTCTCTCAAAGATGCAGTAAGTCCCTCATCATGATCATGTTTTGAACTTAATACTTTATAAAGTTCTCCGTCTGAAATTTCAGCGAATGAGAGGTTACGAGAGCAGAGTCTATTATGTCGTAATAATGGCTTCACTCTTCCTCCAGCCAGCTGTAATCACTCCCGGCTTTGTTTATACAACAGTCCCTTGGAGGTGGAGACTTCTGAAATTTATTATACGTGGTGACAAATGTTTTTTTTTACAAACAAACACATATTGATGAGTACAATAGAGGTTCAAGATAAATTTAAGAGACACTCAAATCAAAAAATGAGTTGCTCTTTAATGTATATGTATACATGTAACAGTAGTATTATTATTCGAAAAACATGTCTGTTTACAGAATAGAGACGAGATTCTCAGACTAAATACACAATTTGAACGTCCCCGCCACAGAAAAATCTACCAGCTTCCCGATTAGCAAAGAAAACGGAAATGACGTAACGAAGAGTCGTCATTCACTTGTTTCTGCCTGCATTGTCAAGCCTTGGTCAACTGAGTCGGAAAGTTTGGTAAACACAGTTTTCAGGGATTCATTTGTGTACATTGTCATATAAGTGCTCACTCAGGTAAAGTTTGTGGAGACGGAGGAAGAGTGTTCTAATAAACAGCATCATCCTGGAGCCTCAGCGACCTTTTATTCTTACAGAAAAAACTTCCACAGACGTGCCAATGCGTAATGCTCGAAAAAGAGGACGGATGGTTTTAGCCTTTTCAAGCTTTGTCAAGCAAGTGGATTCAGAAAATTCGTCGTACACCACCGGGACCGAATTAGGACGCTGTGGAACTCTACTGTTCCATTTTGTGTTGTGTTTGTGTTTTGTGTTTGAAGAGGGCTCAAGGTGCCTTACAAGAAGGTTCCGTTGCCCGGGGCCGTTCCAACCATCTTTCCCCGAGGCAAAGCAGCGAGCACAGCAACACCGCCTGCGAAACGTAGGGAATCTGAGGTGATAGAGAAAAGGCGCAGAAAGGAGGTGGGTTTGAAGATTTTTCTCTCATGATCTCATGAGCACTAGAAATGAAATGGGTTTGGTTGATGCCATTCTGTACATTACATTTTCGTCTGGGTGGGACAGTAGCGAATTCTTTATTGTTGCCATTATTAGTAAATTGCCATTATTATAGTGCCATTATTATTAGCATTATTTCGTAGGTCTTGTCGAGTCAGACTCGACCTCTTCACAGACGCAGTAGTCCGAAAAAGTGTCACGATTGTCACAGTCCATGTTCTTATTATTGTCAAACTGCCGCACAAACTTATTACTTACTTTATTCCTCGGTAAAAGTGATTACAAAAACTTTCAACTTACTGCACAATAGGTATATTTTGATTTTTATGTCTATTTTACCTACTTTTCAAAATGTCATGTGCACTTTAAGGATAATGTCCAGACCTTGGACCATATTTCAGATTGTATTCGGTCGACTTGTACCTCTTTTCTTTCCTTTGTGTTTGTTTATTTTCGTATATTGAATTGACAGATAAAATGTATGTTTTTCCTTCACATTCAATCATTCTAAAGTACGTAAGAAAGCTCTAAAGAAGGGTTCTGTGTTCTTACGACCGAGCCAAAGAAGCTTTGTAAGAAGCTCTTAGTGGACTTTGACGACACGTTTACATAGAGTAGCAGGTGGACCCTCTCTTAGTTTAATCCCATCTCTATCTCTAAGATATTCTTGAAATTTCACAGAGTTGTTGATGTTTTTATATGTTGTTGTTAAAATCAACAATATTTGTTTATGTTTTATCTGGTTTATTGGATTGAAAACTGTTAAATGATACTGTGTTTTCTCATTTCGTTATAAAATTGTTGATTAAATGAAAAAATGTATGGATTATTTATACTCACAAATGTAATTTACTATGTTTACTAGTTACACATAGTAGTACTATAAACTCTTATACCAAGGTGTTTGTCGAAAAAGGAAACATGTTATTCAATGCTTCAATGAGCATTGTTTTATTGATTTTGGAGGATATACATTTTACTGACATTGATTGCTCAGCATTTGGCCGCTAACAAGGCTTTTAAGACCTTCTTACACTAAGAGTGACTCTGGCAAACACTTCTATCCATCAAAGAGTTCTTAAGATTGCTCCAAAGAAGATCGTAGCCAATCTGGTAAACCTGGCCATTTTCTTTTTGTTCTCTGAGGCTCAAAATATCTTCATTGTCTCCTTCACCTAAAACAAATTCAAGTTGTACTCTTATCGTCAACAACCATAATCCCTTATCTTATATTAAACAGTGACATATTTTATGTCACCAACATAAACATTAATCAAAGTGGACCTGGAAGGCCTCATAAAATGACTTGGCAAGCATTATTTAGCCCGTGGGCCATGAGTTTGTTAAGAAAAACCCCTGAGTCAATCCTTTTCCAACCAGGAGTCTCATAATAAAGAGAAAACTTTTATCGTCTCGGTGCCGATCATCGTGGCTCCAGAGTCTCATGAATCCAGTGAGTGTTACAAATAGAACCACAACGGAACCACAATATAAAGCAACAAAAGAAAAGCCGATTAAATGAGGACAAAACACACAAAAAACCCTCACAATCTCTTCTGTGCTTCTTCCAAAAGCACCGCACAGTACAAAACACTCCACTGATCCGTTTATAGACTAGAATCTGCAGTAAATAATAACAGGGAACAAACTTGAAAGTGACAGTCAAACATCAATCACTCACATTGTGTCTGATATAGTGTTAGAAAAATACATGCCACAGAATATACCGATGATACTCACACAAAACAATATGTATAGATTTGTATTACCTTAATAAATCGATTAAATGTGAATATTCTATAACATTCAACAAACTGTTGAGCATGATTGCATTAAATGTGTTTTTAGTTACAAGTGTCATCTGATGTATAAAAGGCTCATAATAACAGGAACAGGCGAATAAACCTGCCTCAGTTCAGTCCATGATTTCACAGAATTATATGACAAGTTTATTTTGCCGTCATAAAGAAAAAAAACGATTATATTATAATGACCATTATGATCTTTCTCTAATAGCATATATCAAAAACAAACATATAAGCAACCACATTAAATAAAGCTACAATTGTTTCTCATGGTAAGACAAACATTCAGACGAAGGCAGCTGCAGCGAAACAGAATATATACATATATATGACAATCATGGTTATGACTTGAATGAATGATCAATTTCCTGATTGAAAAACCTCAGCAGGTGTCAGTTGTTCTCTGCCTCACGTCTAGTGAGATCCCTGCTCCTCAGATCAGTCATCAGGAACAGAAGCCTCTTGAATGAAAGGTTAGAAATCTTCCCAAAACTCTACTCAGTCCATTTGCCTCACTCTCCCGAAATGAGATGGATCTAACTTTTTTTTCCACATCAGAAAAAGAGTTAAAATGTTCCCTCCTTCATTCGCCATTTTGACTTTCCGCTAACTTTAGACCCGTACCCAAGCAGATTGACGGGAGACGTTTAGTGGCCCCGAAGAAACAACCACTGAGATTAAAAAAGTGTTGCCAAATACTGTTTGCAGTGTAGAATCCTTGAGAAACCATAGCAAACCATAGAAAATTCACTCATTTTCTACTCACACACTCACACATTCATGTCGAATAAAGGTTGGGATTATTTTCAGCGTAATCTGTTCCTTTTTGAGTTATAGACAAATTTTTTTGTTCATTTTATTGTAGCGACTGGAGCTCAGTTGTCTTCGTCTTCATCTTTGACCAGAAAGATAAACTTAAAAACATCCAAATACCTCCATACTGCTCGTCTGTAACGTCTATCTTGTATTAAAGTCTCGACAAGTAGAATTGATCCGAATTTTTTTTTACAAGTCTATATTTTAGGCCGTTTTTAGCAGACGCTGCTAAGCTAGCTGCTAGGCTAACATCCTTCACAGACATGAAGTAGTCCTGGTTAACATCATGAGTGCTTCCAGTGTAGACAGCAGACTGAAGTCTCTACATTAAAATGAACAAACATTTTTCTCTAGGACTCTAAAAAGGAACAGGTTTACTCTGAAAATAATTCCAACCCTTAGTCGACATAAAGGTGAGTAGAAAATGAGTGAAATTTAGGGTAAACTATTACTTTAAATTAAAAAAATAAAAACATGATAGATAAATGAACTTCATTAATCCCTCTGGAGATCTCCTTGGGAAATTGGGTTCCTAGTTCAAAGCAGACGATAGTTCATGAAAACAAGAACAACGTGCAAATCAAAAGAACCAAGTGCAATAGCATAAGGAATGAATTAGTCCCTGAGTCTATTAGTGTTGCATCTGGGAAGGAGCATTTGTGCACTTCATCTGCTTCTCTGTTCACTGATGTGCAATCGACATTTTTGAAACAATAACTTTTATTTTTCTAAAAGACTTTTTGAAAACCCAGCGATTGTTCATGAAGCATAACTGACCTTGACTGGATTTTCATCAATGAAAAAGTTTCACAGAGAAAATTCAGAGACGATACAGAGGCAATTGTTAAAAACCTCTACACCCAAAGTGAGTTAACACTGGACGGAACGAAAAAAACATGATTAAAAATTCAGTGGAAAACCTTTAAAAAAAAAATTCAATCTTGAAGACACACAATTCTTGTCCATAATAGCCATTAAGAGAAACAAACTGGGTGTTTATATCCAGGCTCACTAATAATAACAAAAAATAATGACACCATTTTCACCAAGAAAGCAAAAACAAACCAGCTAAACCACCTCAATACTCAACACTAAATTAAAAACAAGTTTTAGCTTCAGATAACGATGATCTTCCACATAATCTTGCTCACAAAAATAACCTGTTCGCCTGCCAACGTCTCTGAATTCTCACTAAATCCATCACCGGCTGGAATACAGTCGGGAAAAAAGAATGAACAAACTCCAATTTCACAACTTGTTAGGCAACGCTAAATAGTTTTCATGCTCGGCGAGGTCCGAGAGACAAGGTGAGCGAGGGATGAATGTCATAAAGAATAAGCGGCTTACCTGAGGTGGTGGTTAGAGACCGTCCAGGGGCGAGAGAGGAGGGAAGGAGAGAGAGAGAGAGAGAGTTAGCAAGGATTATATTCTCAAATCCTGCGAAGATTACAGACAAACATTTGAAACCATGTTGCTTGGATTATATTGATTTTGGTGCAAAAAACACATTCTTGCCTGTCATGATGTTGAAAATATGAAATTAAAACATGATTTAAAGAAATAGGGACAGAAATCAAATAGGTTTATGATACTATTACTTTCTTATTCATGTTCATTTTATTTATTTATTTTATTATTTTATTGCCATTCCACTAATACAAAAACAATGACAATAATAATTAGAATAGTAATGTTACTATATTCATAAACCCCCTTGAAGGGCGTGTAAGATTTGAGTAAACAGTAAAAATGTCAAATTATAGTGGGATTAAAGGGTGGGAAATGAAACTAAACAAAGAATCAATTATTTTATTTTGCCGTTTTTAAAAATCCACCACTCAAGGTCCCTCTGTTGCGATACATTTCTTGCACACTGTGTATCAAAATCAGAACACTTTTATTGTGGTGGCAACATCTAAGTACTTATAAATAATGAAAAAATAATGAATAAAAAATAAGAGAAAACAAAATACATTCAATTTAATTAAACAATATTCATGATCCGGACAACAAACTGGTAGAAAGAGTTCATAAACCGTTGTGTTCCGGTCTGTATCTCAGAAATGTGGTCTGTATGTTGGGGAGCAAGGTTTTGGAAATGCTACGTCACCTGCTGTCCAATTTCAAATGCTAAAATGCTATTCAAATGATAGTCTCTGGTGATGGTCTGATATTAAATAGTGATGGTCTGATGAAGCTTCATGAAGCAGTTTCATTATTTTCAGAGTCCACTAGATGGCGGTCTCTTCACTATTTCCCTTTGTTTGGAACAACTGTTCTAATGAAACGTCACATCATTTTTTAACTGATGGCGCCACCTACTGGCCTCTAAACAACATGACACTGTTTGATGAAACTTCATCAGCACATCGCTAGTATTTGGTCTGAACTAGTCCACGACTCTTTAGTTCTGTATGTTTTTGGTTTTCTAAACGTATTTTCATTGCCCCATTTCTTTTTTATCACAATATTTAAAAGTGTAAAAATATATAATTTAAGTACATGTATTACTTAAACAATTTTCTCCTGTAGAATATTCAGAATTATGGGCAAAGAAAAGTGCCATCTTAAATGGGCAATTACAAAAATATTTGCTGAAACAAGGTTATTAAAAATGCATAGCAAAAAATTATTGAATTGTTACTTTAACTGTAAAGTTTTTCACAAAAAAAAAATCATGATCATAGTTATGTGTGTGTATCAATGTTTCTTACACTAGTGTTGATTTTTATTTATGTTCGTGTCACAGTTCTTTCCTTAAATATGTGAACATCGTAATAATTTAAACTTTAGTTTCTATGACCACTTTTATGATAAACTGCTTCATCTGTATAAGTAAGACACGTAATTACACGTAGGATTATATGACTGAGTGAAAAATCACAATACAGGTTTGAGTGAGCTGCTTGGCACATGTCTGCGCTCTACTTTCATACCTTAGTGTGGCTCAGTTTCCACATGAAATAAACATGATGCCTCTGACATGGGTTGTGATTACAAACTTCAAGAGGAAGTAAAGATAACAAACCACTGCTAAGAATGTACCTTGAGTGATCACTGACTAACTTTCTTTTCTGAGCCTCCAAGTCTGAGACACTTGATAAAAATCATGTCTGTCTAACAACTCTTTACAACTAACACTAATCTTGACCTTTTAAGTATATATTTTATTGAGTATTGTTTTGATAGTTTAAGCGCTTTGTGACCCTGGTCTAGAAAAGCGCTCAATAAATATAAATTCCTGACTTACTTACTTACTTTACGAACAGACCTTAAATAACACATAGATTATTGCCAATTTTCCATGTAGACTTAGAAACATGTATCAGTTTGAATTATGGTAGAATAGTCAGAATTATTTATAGAGTTTACAGTTTAGAAAAGTGCCTTCTTTAATCGGCAATTACCAAAATAATATTGGCTGAAAAAAAAGCCAATGTCTGCTGTGCTGCCCCTTCTCTACACTTTTCTCACTAATATTCCTGTCTTTCCTTTCTCATTTTTCTACTCCTCCCCACCGGCCAGTTACAGCAGAAAGCCGTTTTCTGCTCGAGTTTCTGCCAGTTAATATTAGTTGTTTTTTTTCGCAGCGCTGTTGCTAAATGTGATTCACTTGGACCTGTTTTTTTCAGATTACCATCTTGTAACTTAACTTTAAATACTTTAAATACTTCATCAAATACTTTAAATAATTGAATCAGATTTTAAAATGCCTCTATTCTTGCCCCATATTCTTTATAATGTCATCACTCACAAAATTGCTTTTTAGCTGTAATCATAACTAGATAGATTTAGAGCTTTTTATGTCCATTTCATGAGCTCTTGAAGATATAAAAATGTGTCAAAATGTTTTTAAAATAACATTACGGACCCAGATTTCTCTCCAGCACCTCCATGGACTCTGCTTCCCTATTCTCTACTCTCATCTTTTCTCTCACTGTATCCTCCCTCACTCTTTTCTCCATCCATCTGTCTCCCCCCCATCTACCCTCTCAGCCAGTCGCAGCAGGAGGCTGCCAACACTGTGTCTGGTTCTGCTCGAGGTTTCTGTTCTTCTAAAAGGACGTTTTTCCTCGTCATTGCCACACTGTGATTCATGCATTGTTGAGTTGCTTGGATCTGTTTTTCTTTTCTCTTATATCGTCTTACTTAAACTGTAAAGTGTGTTGAGATAACTGTTAAGATAAGACACTTTAAATAAAATTGAATTGAATACGGTGGGTGGGCTCGCCCCTTCCTCACAGCTTTGTGTTCTGATTCTAGTCGATCCACAAAAAAGGTTGGATTTCAATCATGCACTGGAATTAAATATAGCCGACTTTTAGCAGTAAAGGGATGAAGGGATAATTGAGCTCGATTTCCCTGCATAGCTATATATATATATATATATATATATATATATATATATATATATATATTTGAGTATTTGTAAACATTATGAAGTTTAAAAAATTGCTTTCCACGTGTATGGCTTCTCAGCGCTTCTGCTCACACTGCAAAATCCAGTTAAAAAGACAGAGGAGAAAAATAACTTGATTAAACAGAAAAAAAATCACTTAAAGAAAAATCAACTTTTAAGATGAAAGTAGTGAAAATAAGATTATTTGAATCTTTATTACTACAAGTTGATTATTTGATCTCCTTGGCAGATGTTTATCTCTCCCTATGTAAAAGGAAGTACATGCTTTGAATATAAATGTATAACAGTAACACGGATTTTATAACATTAAAAAAAAAAGGGAAAAACCTATAAATCATTGTTGTGGTTTTGCAATCTATTTTTTTACATGCATAAAAACATGTGTGTCAATCCATGTAAAATGAAATGTAAATAAATTCAGTGTAAAACCTAATTATTTTATGCATTGAAGAAAAAAAAGCAATATCAGCAAAAAAAATAATAACTCCAATGGCACACGTTCTCTTCTATACGAGTGGCTCCAAACAAATGTTGAACACATTTGTTTTCACCAGGATTAGATTTGAATACGTCACTAAAGTTTCCAATTTGCATTGATGATGCTCGTGACGAGTCGGAAGAAGAATTTTATAGATTCAGCAGCGCCCACTTGAACAGACGTTAACCCGGATGTCAGACTGTCAGAGAGAAGAACGTCAAAGTAGTCGCTATGTTCTCGTCCAATTATCTCGCCGGGAAAAAAAAAATGACATTTACTCAGCTCCCACTGGATTCGGAGAAAACCTCGAGCGAGGCGGCCCAGAGGGGAGACCGGAATACCAAGTACAACGGGAGAAACGCTCGGGAGCCGGCCCTGATGAATTAGATGACGCCGGGAAGGTTTTCCCTCGGAAACGGTCTTGCGAGCAGCAGGTCAGGAGTTGAAGCGAGGACCCGCTGATACCGACGGCTGGAAGATTGACGGCTGCGTCATCCGAAAGGAGCTCCGACCATCGTCGGCGGGTTCAATGAGGCACAAAATATTTTACGGTTTAACTGTCAGATTGAACGTGAGGACGAACAGCCGGAAGGATGTGAGTCGGAACAGTAACAGAGTCGGGATAACAGGAGGAATCTGATGATGGTTTAAAGACACGCAAAAAAAACGAATCGTCCATGAATCCGACTGATATTCCTTGAAAAACAAAACTGGAAATCTGTTGTTTAATGTGATAATGACAGATACATGAGGAAGAATTTGTCTCATTTAATACATAATCTGTACTAGCAAGTGGAGTCATGGTGTCTTTCAAGTGGTGATGAAAACACTTTTTCTCGGCTCTTTCAGGCTTTTCTTGCTACTAAGTTTGTTGTGTTTCCTAAATCATTGAAAATTCAACATGTCCAGGCATCATTAATTGGTTCTTTTAACTTATTGTTTTTTTAAAAAAATGTCATTTATTTAAGAGACCTCTTTTAATATATGTTTCATTATTAAATATATAATACAAGACACATAAATAATACCCTTAAAACAACAGTATAAACCTTTTTTTCCATCAAGTTAATTTTTTTTTTAATATGGTTGATACGGACAGACAGTATTAGCTGAGCGACAACCCCAGAATGAATAATAATAATCTATTTAATTTATATTGCACTTTACATTTATCACAAATCTCAAAGTGCTACAGATAAAGACACTTTAAAAACACAGTTAATCAAATACAACGGTAAAAAGTTGGGACAGTAGAAAATTGGTCTTAAAAACAAATGTCAGGGTAAAACAAGAAGATTTAAGGAAACGCAGGCAGTAAAAACGACAGTAAAAGGCTAGACGATTAAAATGTGCTGTAAACCTTTCTAAAAAGGTGGGTTTTGAGCCCTTTTTTAAAAGCGTCCTCCATCTGAGGTAGTCGTGAAGGGCGTTCCACAGACGAGGAGCAGCAGCTTGGAAAGCCGAGAATTCACTTAGCAAGTCCTTGATACCCCTTACGGTTTCAACGAATCCAAAGTATTCGTTCAGTAGGTGGCGCCATCAGATTTAAAAGGATGTTTCATTAGAACAGTTGTTCAAAACAGGGGAATAGTGCAGAGACTGCCATTTAGTGGACTCTGAAACTAATGACACTGCTTCATGAAGCTTCATGAGACCATCACTAGGTTGTGGACACCCTGCTGGAACTTATATGAAATCAACGCCCCTGCAGCTCCTTTTCGAAGCGTGCACGTTCCAGTCCGTGGTGTCAGAACATCCTCTTTATGCTGTTAAAATTGATCTTTCCTTTGTTCCTGGACTTCTTTTTTTTTAATCTTCCAGTATGTGGATCAGAATCTACTGATGGTTCTATGCACACAGTTCAGGACCAGAGGAGAGAAATCCTTCCAGACTGTTGCTCCTAAGCTTTGGAACGATGTTTGATGATCTACTGACTCCTTTAAGAAACATCTTAAGACATTTTTATTTGTTCAGGTTTCCCCCTGATTTTCTGGAACTCCTGTGTTGTTCTCAGTATTATCTTGTCCTTTAAAGTATATATTTTATTGAGTATTGTTTTGATTGTTTAAGCGCTTTGTGACCCTGGTCTGGAAAAGCGTTATATAAATACAAATAACTTACCTACTTACTTATTTCCCGAATGTGATCTAAGTTTCATAATCATCTTTGATGACTTCTACGTTATTATGGTATGTTGTCGGTATTCAGGTACTCCCTCGACACAATCATACTTCTTACAATACACGTAAATATTATATTTCTTCTTGTTAAGACAGGAAAAAAACTATAATAAATAAAGACTTGGTTTTGAATAAGGCTGAACTGAAACACGTCCATGTTTCATGAATTCATGGCTCAGTGTGGCTGCTAAAGTTCTCATGTCTGTGAATCTCCCGCAGCACTGAGTGTGCACACTCGTCTCCATTATGACCTCACCACACCCGAGTAGCTGACAAAGAGATTTACACTGGCTGCTGATGAGTGAATTTGGCATATCCTCCCCTCTGGTCTGTATAAACACCTTCAGACACCCTCCACTCCTCACTGAAGTTGTTAGCAAAGCCGACGGCGGCTTTCCTTGTGCAGTCTGGCCTTGGACGTGACGAGGAATATTTTTAAGAGGGGCTGATTTAGTCCTAATCATTGTAATACCCAAGAATATATAAGATGTTTCTTAAGGCTCGGGGATGCCGCTATGATATTTTCCGATTTAATTTCCCCTGGGCAAAATATTTCTGCTGTCTTTTCTCCCTGTAATCTAATTTCTTTGAGACATTAAACTATAACGCCGTGTAGGATCGCAGCGAAAAGGGATGGAATGTGTGACAGAGAGAGTCAAATAGCGTCCTTGGGCAAGACTTATTTGAGCAATCTTCATCACGGCAATTGCACAGAATGCTGATGAGTGCTGGTAATCGTGGTAATGTGTTGTCCCCCGGGCGGAAATGCGAGGATCAAATGACCCCTGGCAGGTTTTGGGCGCAGTTTTAATCCCAAGGTTCTTGTAAGTACCGACAGTTGTAGCCTTTTTTTTGTGTTGTTGTGGTTCCTTGAGGGGAAAATCACAACCCAGTGGCCACTTATACTGACTTTCCTCCACCGTCAATTACTCGAGGACAACATTTGCCCGACCGCTAACCGGTACAGTTACCTCTACACTGTAACTCGTTACCCTAATGATCACCAAATTGCTTAAGAGAGTTGGTCGGAGACGGCAGTTGCATTCATTCCCTATATATTGGAAGGACACAGAACTCTTTAAATCTTACAGGAGACAAAAATACAACAGCATTACATCTAACCAGTTTTTAAAAAGGTCTAAACCAATGGTCTCAATCTGAGCTGGCCAGGGGGGTCCCTGGGACTGAGCACACATGATAGGGGGTCTTTTTTTCTGCACGTCCATAATCCAAATTTTATATTGCATTTTGTTGTTTTAATGTTTTGTAGATTTTTGGTTTTAAAGGGTCATGGTATCGTTCAAGACACACACAAGATACAGTTCTCTTTACACTGTAACTTTGCAAACTGAGTACAGGTTGCTATCCTCATGATCACCAAATTGCTTTAGGGAGTAGGTCGGAGACGGAAGTTGCATTCATTCCCATCATGGTAGTTTTCTAATATTCCAGAAAAGCTTATTAGAAACACACAATCTACCCAGTTTTAACAAAGGACACTAGGGGTTTAATGTGAACTGGCCTGGGGGCCACCAGAGGTAAATTTAAGGTAGTGGGTCGAAGACGGCAGTTGTGTTTATTTCCATCACAGCTGAATAAATGAGTATTTTTTCGAAGCTTTCAGAAAGTTTATAAAAAACAAAACATGAAATCATCAAGGTCGACACCAGGGGTCTCAATTTTGACTGGAGGGGGCCACCAGAGACTGAACTGCATGCTGGGGGTTCTGTTTTTTTTTTCCGCGTCCTTGATCCAAATTTGATGTATATATTTTGTTGTTTAATGTTTTGTAGATTTCGTGTGGAAATGTTGACCATTGAGTCATTTGATTTGAGAAATCTGTTCCTTAACTTTATAATCTGAGAAAGAAATTATAGATATTACTTGAAAGACCACAAAATATCATCACAGGCTGATAGTCTGAGACCCTGGTCTATACTGTAGGAACAATGGAGGGATGTCGTAAAATAAACATGTTTCCAAAAGGGGATTTTTGGAAAAATTCTTATATTATGAAAGTAACATAAACACCACTGATCTAGTAAAATGTGGACGTCTTCATCAGTTTTCTCAATTTAGCACAAATAGTTCCACAACAAATAGTTAACCCTTGTGTTATCTCAGGGTCTAGGTGACCCCGAAGGCTTGAAAACAAGCCAGGGAGTTTGACCAAGGGGAAAACAAGGGATACGACAAACGTATTTGTTTTCAGGCCTTCACGTTGACCCTGAGATAACGCAAGGATTAATATATAGATGTACTTGTATAAAAGTGTAAATCATTCTAAATGTAGACTAATAAAAGAAGGTATTTTAGTGAGAC
This sequence comes from Callionymus lyra, assembly GCF_982586985.1. Taxonomy (NCBI): domain Eukaryota; kingdom Metazoa; phylum Chordata; class Actinopteri; order Syngnathiformes; family Callionymidae; genus Callionymus; species Callionymus lyra. Next base: position 14,698,784 of record NC_141820.1, read on the forward strand.
AAATGACTGTGGACATACTTGTGTTACACTTTTATTTTACTGTGTTATTTTGGTGCAGGCGGTAACAGCTGAGTGTGACGAGGAGCAGCTGAAGTCAACGACCTCTACTCACCACCACCTGACCAACATATTCTTCTTCTTGACTCGGACTTGTCTTCGACGCGCAGAAGGTTAATTATTAGAGAGAAAAAAACAACCTTTCTTGTAAGCTCCGCTGCATGTGACTCACACGGATCCGGTCCAGTTAATACCGCATACACCAAACTTTATTCTGACTCATGAGGTCGACTTTGCAAAAACCAAATCTCTGCAGTTTCTAACATCACGCTTTACGTATAGACCTTCTTCTCCACTAGAGAAGGTCAAGTTTCCTATCAATGCGTCCACAAATGGGTCATAAATCAACTGAATCCAAACCAGTGGATGAAACCTTCTACAGACATTTACAACCTCTTGAAACAAGGAAGAATTGTAAGTCAAAATATGATGTTTCCTGCAACTAACCTGGACAGGTAGAGCCTCTGAGCGTCCATGTTTGACAAGGATGACGTGAGAACATGTGGGCTGGTAAATAAATAAGAGCTTCTCAGTTAAAAGCTACTCATTAATCCATTTGAAAAAAAGAAATTGATTGATTGATCAAACCTCAAAACAATGAATCTTCGTTTATAGACAACAACATAAACGCACAACTAGCCTGAAGCTACACAACATAATCATCTGCTGCATCAGCTGGATCTGTTCCCTGACATCCTCTCCTCATCTTCAGGCTGATCATACTCGTGTCACAACTAATTGAAAAACTATATATTTCTATTTCTTATTTCAAAAAATGCCACTCTAAGAGTAGGGAGTGAATTTGACTCTCTTATTTCTTTGTGTTCTTTGCACAGATTTGTCCACTGTGTGACAAATAAAGGCATATCTTATCATATTATTAAATGTCCAATAGCATAGCAGCATTGTTGTGTAGTGGTTAGTGCTACAGAAAAACAGCAATAATGTTGCATTGGCTTGAAACAATCAATATAATTTTACATTTATTTTATCTATATAATTAGATAGTATTTTACAGATACTCTTGGATTTTCCGAGTCACGATTCCCCAAAAAGCTCTTGTTGCATTTTACCCACACAAATGAATGCTTAAGTTGACAAAACCGATATTTCATGACATGGCAGTTACGTTCTTTGACAAAAGAGGGAGCCAAAAGCAATATTTTAAAGCTTAATCCATAGGGTTTTTATATGATTTATAAGTAAATGGGACAGCAGTTGTCAATCGTGGTCCGTCACTGGTCCATAAAAACAAGGGACAAATCCTTCAAAAGATTGGTGGACCCAGATGGGAATTTGAAACCCCACCCAAAGTGATGTTTCCGTCTCATTAACACCATTCATTCATTCATTTTCTGAACCACTTAATCCCTTATAGGGGTTGCTGGAGGAGGGGGGGGGGGTCTATTCCAGGTTCTTCAGGCGAGAGGCGGGGGACACCCTGGACAGGATGCCAGTCTGTCACAGGGCAAACAAAGACACACAACCATTTACACATGCACTAATTCCTATGGATAATTTTTACCCAAGTTCCAGATCAACCTCTGTATGTTTTTGGACTGTGGGAGGAAACCGGAGTGTCCGGAGTAAACCCATGCAACCTGGGAAGTGAACATACAAACTCCACACAGAAATATCACAAGTTGGCCCCCTCCTAACCTGGAAGCAAACCGGCAACCTTCCTGCTATGCGCCTCCATGCTCTCCTCATTTACACCAGAATTGATTATATTTAAATCTGTTCTTCTTCTCCTTCTTTTTCTTTGTTGTGATTTTGGAAACAGACGGAGAAACGCCACGAGCACATCGTCTCCTTGGCAGGAGGTAATACGACTCTAAAGTTAGATCACTCGCAATTCACGTTGACATCAAAACAGAATGTTTTTAAAACCGCGTGTTATCTCAGAGTCGATGCACCTCGACCCAGAGACGACACAAGGGATTCCACAAACACATTTGTTTTCGGGTCACCTTGACCCTGAGATAACACAAGGGTTAATGTCATTTTTGCACTAGAAAACGAAGAAAATTTTAGTTTAAATGCTACATTTTTCTTCTAAAACTTACGTACATTTACATTTTCTTTATTTTTTCTGGAGTATTTCTGGCTGCTTGTGTAAACAAGTTTGACACCGCTGCTCCAAAACCCTGAGCTCTGAAGTGCAGAAAGTATGACAGCCGGTTGTTACCAGCATGTGCTGTCGAAGCCAGTTGCTCTCCGTGTTCCATCCACTGGCACGCCACATCGATTCCCGCTCACGTGCAACGACACTCGCCGATCGACGACAGAACTGTGCGTCTGTGTGTTCGTTACCAACATCAATAAACGTGATGATATATCTGTCAACATCAGCCTGCACTTAAAAACACATTAAAAAAAAACCTTATGCAGCAAGACTGCTGCCAGTTTTACAGCCACCTCACCGTAAATCCTACATTTTAATGTTTGAAGCTGGTGGATGTACTGTTGCTCCAGATTCTCTAAGAAGAATGCCGACAACCTAAATATGGAATTCCTTTTTATAAAGAAAACTCCAATTTCACACTTAAATTGTTGAGAAGCTTTGAGGAGTTTGTGGAGGCAGAAGGGAAGTGTTGAAGCATATAATTGAGTTTGAGGTTTACTTACTGAAATATTATATGAATATTTAAATATCTTGCTGTTTTATATATATATATATATATGTTACATTTATATATCTTAGGGTGTTTGTAAAAAAGAAAGTATAAGATGTTGCAAATGAGACGATGAAATATGCCTTAAAAGTAGTTGTTAAAATAATAATATATATAAATATATATTCGATATCATTCTGACATTAATAACTATACGGGGAAAAAAGTAAGTAAGCAAGTAATTTTTATTTGTATAGCGCTTTTCCAGACCAGGGTCACAAAGCACTTAAACAATCAAAACAATATTCAATAAAGTATACAGTATATTTTAAAGATCAAGATAAAACTGATAACACAACAGGAGTTCCAGAAAATCAAGGAAAAGCCTGAACAAATAAAAACGTCTTAAGATGTTATAACATACACAAAAAATGTGTTGTAATATATGGTAAATAGTTGTTGTAATTGACAATTTGCCATTATTTTCCCATCTTCTAACACTGTTTATATGAAACATAACAAATGCAATAAGAAGTAAATCCATCTTGTCAGAGAAAAGTGTTGCTTCAAAGCTTCACTTGCAACACTCGTCTTCTCGTTCAATACTTTCGACACCTTCCTTTCTTTTCATGGTCGACCCCGAAGCCAAACATCTTGACAGTTTAAAATATTGAGGAAGGAAGTGAAGACAATGCTTCTCACCTCGTCCTGCTCCACCCGTAAACCTCAGATGCAGACTCGAGAATAAATGGCAGCTCCAGCTTTCGCCCCACAATCGTCTCAACATCCTCTTCCTTTTTTCGGGTGGGTTTTTGCTCCCCCAGCCGGCCGTCCTAACTAGCGAGAGCTGGCAGAGTTCTTTTGGTTTCCCCCGGGGGCCACTTCGGTCGTCTCCTCCGGCTCTACATGAGACTGTCAGCTCCTTTTGTCCTTGTTTGTTTCACTAAGTGTTCTCTAACTGCCACGACGCTGCTGCCTAGTCAACAAACGACGCCGATGAATTGCGCCTTTTTAAACGAGAAATGAGTCGCATACAACATTGTCTCCAATAGTTTGTGGAGGAGAACATTTTTCAAGTAGGTGGAGAGAAAAGAATGTGCCAGGAAAGGATTCTCTCAAATATGATCAACCAAAAAGGGGAGACGGACTCAGTATCAAAGCTTGAAATCAAGGGGATAAAACCTTGTTGAGGTCAAATGTCACGGAAGTATGAGTTTGATCGTGATATCGTCCATAATCGTGCATTAAAATCCTTTCCGTCAACATTAATTGTACTTGTTGGAAGTCTCTGTATAATGTTTGACATCCCTGATCTCTGTTTCTTATCTTATCTTAAATACTGACACATGTAAAGGTCTCCACAACAACATCAACATATTACACACATGTTACAGATCAAGTCCTGGACTCAAGTAAATTTGTCTTTATTAAACGATTTATAACTGAATGTCTTTCAACAGCAGTGAGTCTCTGTTTTTTATTCTTTAATAGTTATTTCTACTCAAAGCAAATCCAATATCTTCTGTTTACTTCTTTCTTCTGCAACTTTTTCTTTGAACGTTTCCGGTGTACATTTAGTACAATGAATTACAATTTAAATAAAGTTAATGTTAATGCAGATTAATACATACATGTTAGAATGGAAAGAACATATTCTCCGAACAGTTTCTGAAATAACCTTTATCCATTCTTTTACCTTCTGCTACAAGAAAAAGAGTCAACGGGACTGACTCGCCCTTTAGCTGTAAATCATTAAATATTCACACGCTGACAAAACAGCCAACTTATAATGATCCAGTTACTTAAATTGATTTAATAACATATTTCAATTATATCGTGCTTTTAAGACACTCTAGATCTTAGACCCAAATCGTCTTCTAAAGTACCCTAATCTTACTTTAGATAGAAACACTGAAATACCTTTTAATGCATATGTATATATATATATATACATACATCTGTACATGTAATTATGTCATTAGCTTATAGCAATGAGGACATGGAAATCTGGCGTATCTGTCAGTAACGATGACAATCATTCTCCTTCCTTATCTTAAGTCAATATTAGCTACCTTGACTTTAAGACCACCTCAGCCGAGACCAAGACACCAAGTCGGAAAGAGTATCGAGACCAGGAAAATACTTTTCCAGATCATGAATATCATAGAGACAAACAATACCTTGCTGTAGTTGACAACATTATCATCATGTTAGAATTGATTTTCACGACAATCTGTCAGTAGATCCAAGTGGAGTGGATCATCAGGAGGAATGTCCTTGTCTTAGTCATGTGTATCATTAAAAATAATCTTGGTCCATTATGGTTCAGGAGATCTAAGAAGGTCTAAGAATTAAGTAAGTAAGTAATTAAGGGTTATTTTTAAAGGGTATTTCTAGACCAGGGTCACAAAGCGCTTAAACAATCAAAAACAATATACAGTTAAAATATATACTTTAAACGATCAAGATATATAAGGCAAACACAGGAGTCCCAGAAAATCAGAGAAAAGCACAAATAAAAATGTCTTAAGATGTTTCTTGAAGGAGTCAGTAGATCATCAAACACAGAGGAAGATCGTTCCAAAGCTTAGGAGCAACAGTCTGGAAGGATTTCTCTCCTCTGGTCCTGAACCGTGTTCAGGAACCATCAGTAGATTCTGATCCACAGACCTCAGAGCCCGAGCTGGGGTGTAAGGCTGGATCAGATCAGTGATGTAAGGAGGAGTCTGACCATGAATAGATCTGAAAGTAAGAACCAGAATTTTAAAGTTGATCCTGAAAGAAACTGCCAGCCAGTGAAGAGATTTAAGAATCCAGGAAATGTGAGTTCTTCTACTAGAGCGAGTCAGAATTCTCGCTGCAGAGTTTTGTATTAACTTCAGGCGACACAGCTCCTTCTTGTTTAGACATGAAAATAAACTGTTACAATAGTCCAGACGAGAAGAAACAAACGCATGGATTACAAGCTCCAGACGAGTTGTGACAACATTCTCCTAAATTTAGACATTTTTCTCAGTTGAAGGAAACAGTTTCTAGTAAGTTTTCTGCAGTGTCGAACCAGAGACATGTCTTCATCCAAAAAATGTGTTTTAAATGTCATTTTAATTTTACTCAATGAAACCATGATGAAAAGTGTTTTTTTTCCATCTTCGTCATGTCCATGTTAGAAGCTTCTATCTGCTCAAAACGTACATTTTTCTAAAAGATCATCAACCACAGCTGTGCGCAACAGCTGCGGCTTTAATTCACGAATAATTTCCAAAACTTTGACTATATTCAATGTTAAACATCTGTTTAAACGCTGGTGTAAAGTTGCCTCTTCTTCATTCTTCTCACCGAAATAGCATCTGCTTCCGTTGCTCTCTTCAACCTCACCAGCAGAACAGCTGCTCTTCCGACATTTCATCCATCATTGAACTAATCCAGCATCTGAACAGTTCCTATAAAAATAAACCCGTCCGTTTTTTTTTTTTTATCACTTCATAGACGCACCTTTGCATTAAAATTCATTGGTACTATTAAGAGTTTTACTGTCGCTGTCTTCTTGATGTAGATCCGAGTTGCGATCGAGTCCAACGGTTCAGTTTCAGCTTTTGGTGTGATGTGCTTTTTATTAAATGGATGCTTGTGCGATAGAAGCTCCTGCGTGGTCGATCAAACACAGCATCACAGTGTGTGTTTTTGAGCCAGAGGGCAGTTGCGCTGATAAAGAGATCGATGATAAGTTAGTTACACTGTGTTTGGACGACCGCCCGGTCAAAGTCCGCTCGTCCGTGCTTAATCGGATCATGTATCGTTGTTGTGAGTGTTGTGCGGACGTGTGTTTGATGACTCTGATAATTCAGGATTTTTGTTTCGCCCATTATAGTGTGGGATCTGTGTGTCAGCTGTAAAGAACAGTTTAGGGCAGGGGTCCTCAAACTTTTCTCTGTGAGGGCCACGCAACTTTCCCCTTCTCTGATGACCATAAAAGTTCAGCGGGCCCTCAAATGTTGATATCTTTCAAACCTGACCTTCTTAGAGAGAGAGAAAACATAAGTAGGTGTAGAAAATAACAACAAAAAACATACAGCCTTACACCCCAGCTCGGGCTCTGAGGTCTGTGGATCAGAATCTACATATGGTTCCATGCACACGGCTCAGGACCAGAGGAGAAAAATCTTTTCAGGCTGTAGCTCCTAAGCTTTGGAACGATCTTCCTCTCTCTTTGCGCTTGATGGAGTCTACTGACTCATCTTAGTCAACATCTTAAGACGTTTCTATTTGTTCAGGCTTTTCCTTGAATTTCTCGAACTCCTGTGTTGTTCTCAGTATTATCTTGATCTTTAAAGTATGTACTTTTTTGAGTATTGTTTTGATTGTCTAAGCGCTTTGTGACCCTGGTCTCGAAAAGCGCTATATAAATAAATATTACTTACTTACTTACTTATTTACAGTCTTAATTCTAACGTATTTACTACAAAAAAAATAATGTATCCCATAAAAATGGGTGGTCATATATTTAGTATAATGTTCAGGGACTTGGCTAATTGTGGAGGCAGGCTGTTGTTTGGGAACCATTGGTGTAGATGTTCCCTTCTTTATGACCCAGGTTGATGCGATTAATATCCTATATATATATATATATATATATATATATATATATATACTGTATATATATATATACTGTATATATATATATATAGCATCTTTTTTTTAGATTGATAACTTTATTGATCCCTCTGGAGGTCTCCATCGGAAAATTGTTTTTCCAATTAGCACACAGCAACACAGTTGATAGACTTTAGATCAAATAAAAAAATAAGAACAAGAACAAAGTTTCTATGAAAAGAAAGTGCAAGATTACATCAATCTTAGTCTAAAGATAAAGAACATAAGAGATACACATAGAGGCACCAACAGAAATGTAGTACCAGGTTTCAATACCAGCGTGTGATCAAATCTTGATTAGAAGTGGATTTTTCTGAAGAAAAACTTAAACGCGACAAAAGCAAACATCAGATTACTTTGTTACTTTTCAACAACTGTTCTGTTGCACTAGAAAATATTTGTATTGTTGTTTTATACTGCGAGAAAACTGTTTGGATTAGCTGATGGAGTTTCATGAAGCAGTGTCATGTTGCTAATAGGTCCGTAGGTGGCGCCATCATTTAAAAATGATCTGATGTTTCATAAGAACAGTTGTTCGAAACAAAGTAAAATAGTGAAGAGACCTTTTCTTTTTGTTAAAAATGATCTTCTAAAAATTGATATAGAACAAAGTATTGTTCAGGAACCTACTTCAAAGTAAAGGTATTGGTATAAATTCTGGTAACGAACAGTCTCGATCAATACCCAGCCCCTAAATCTTTACTCAGGACCACAGCAAGCTGAAGTCTAAACCAATGATATCAGATCAGTCCAGTGATTGTAAAATCTTATATTTTTAAATTCCTCCATAAGTGATCATCATCAGTTTGTCTCTTAGTGAATTAACTTGGATCTACCGGTTTTAATATTGTTTTCATGATGACAACGAGAGAAGGAACTAGTGATGAAATTGTTGTGGATTACCATCTGGACCCCCAAATCTTTTGAAATTTAAAATAGTTTTGTCTTCTCATACTGTATTTGTTGAGCAGGGAGGTTTTGGAACAATTATGTGGATATATTAAAGATGGATCAATAGTATTGGGGGATAGAATTAGTAGTATTCTCTTGTAATAATGTATGTATTTCCATATCACTTGAATTATCTTCTTCCTAACATCTTGTAATAACATTAATGTTTAACAACATATTTATTATTATTTAAAACAGGCTCCATACACACCTGACAACACTAATCCAATAACAAATCAATTTCATCCCTTTTTTTCCAGCGTCTTGAACATCCAGCAATAAATGAAGCCTGTAAACATCTGACCCTCGAGGTTTCTTTACTGTTAGATTTAATCACGTTTTTATGACGATAATTAAACGACTCCACCGCGTTATGATCGCCCGGCTGCAGGTAACGACAGTCTAAAGATAAACAAGTTCATTAAACAAACTCTGTGCTTTGAGGTTTGAATCTTGATTTTAATTACTTTAGGAAACAAATCTAGGGTAAAATCCATTGAGACTCCTTCCCTTCTCTTTTCCTTTGTTTAAAATATAAATAGAAACACTATTTTTAAATTTACAGTTGAATGAAACGAGAGGTTTTCGCAATTAAAGATCAAGATTAAACTAGATGTCCAGTTTGTAGCGATGGTCTGATGAAGCTTCATGAAGCAGTGTCATCATTTTCAGAGTCCACTAGATGGCGGTCTCTGTTCTCTTTTCCTTTGTTCTGAACAACTGTTCTAATGAAACATCACATCTATTTTAAACTGATGGCGCCACCTACTGACTTCTAAACAACATGATACTGCTTCATGAAGCTTCATCAGCATCAAGTAATCATTGCTATAGCTGTACATTGATGACATGTCTATTTAATCTTTTCCAAGAGCTTTTTTTCTGTTTTTCTTATACCATTTACAACTAAATTATTCTAAGCAAAATGAAGAAGCAAAAAAAAGAGACATTTTCTTTCTTAATTCAACAAATAAATTACAAATAAAATGTGGAGATGGTCAAATCTTTCAGTCTTTTTACCTTGAAATTTGCCTATTTTCATTCAACATGTTCATATAGAGCCTGTGGCTCAGCTTATAGATGCAAACCTTCTGTATGAAATCTTTAAGATAAGATAATCCTTTATTAGTTCTGTGAGGGGAATTTCCAGCATCAACAACAGAATCACAATAGAATAAAAATTCAAATAAAAGTTGTATGCTAAAATAAACACAAGGAAATGTAAAATATAAAAAAAAATTGGTTTCGTTACAGATTGGGTGTGGTTTTTATACTCATGTGTGCATTTATACATATATACATATATATACCCAATCATATGAACAGGTCGTACATTCACAACCAATATTTATTTTCATTTAAATTCCCTGATCTCCTTCATTGAGGTCATAAGAAATCTCTTTCAGCAAGTGATGTGTTGATGAGGCTTCATGAAACAGCTGATGATGTATCATGATACAGTGTCTTCATTTTTAAAAGACCACTATAATATTCAATGAAACTTGGAATCATTTTCAAAACTGAGAGTGACATCTAGTGGTCTTTCAAAATGAAGACACTGTATCATGATACCTCATCAACTGTTTCATGAAGCCTCATCAACACATGACTACTTTTAGCTCTTCTACAGGAAAACACTCGGAGATCGCTGGAATCGTTTACTAAAACTACACTGTCCTGGGTCTGCCCTCGTACTCTTCACATACAAAAAAACCCTTCATTTACAATATTATACTGGTGTGTGAGATCTACAGTATAGCCTCAGTTTGAATAGTATTTATGTATTTAATTTGTGGCAATTTTAAGAATATAGGACATTGTCAAACTCAAGCATCCAGGGCCAAATTTGCTCCCTAGTAGACTGACTCAAATCAATGTATATTGACGTTCATTTTGATATCGTGACCTATGAAATCACCCGTGGTTTAGGATAAGATCAGGAAAAGAGCCGGTAACTTTCAACAGCTATACAGAGACTTTTAAAAAGTATAATAAATTTGATGGAGGACAAACACAAAGATAAATAATAGCATCTTAAAACAAAAAATATCATGACTTTACTTCCTGTTACACATTTTGTTTGACTGCTCAAAGATGTCGGTCCATTGTGTGATTGACTTTTACACCCCTAAAAAAAACAATTTTCCTTCTTTTCTCCTGTTTCCAACAATGATAATCAAGATGACATTGCGGTTCCTTATTCTAAGGGCAAGGCTAAGGCTAATCTTCATACTCATGTCCGTGAAGGCACCACGACAGAGAGGCAACACCGAGGCCTGGGCTGAAGGCTTGGCAGGTTAACTGTAGATTTGTGAGAATAATTGACTTTTCTATTCCGGCAGTAATGGCCTCGCGTCTCCCTCGCAGGGTCTTTTGTGAGGGTAATAGTTTCATTAGGGCAGGATCCATTTCAAGCTCAGCAGCTCATTCAACAGGGTGCTTTAGCCTCCCGTGTCGCTCGATTCGTCAATTCCTGCTTCTCCCTCAGCCTCACTTTATACATCATCCCCGTCCCTCTCTTTCTCTTCGTCCTATAGATCCTCCAAACATCACAGAGCGTAAATATCCCTGGATCCTCCTTGGTAAAGATATTAGCTTATTATGAGTCACATTGAAAATCAATATATAAATTGAATTCTTACTCTATTTAACTTGAACATCTGTGTACATAACCGCAGAATGAACAACAACTCAGTGTTAGTGGCGCCTCACATGTGGCTGTGTATTGTATCTGGCAGGTCATTATACTACATTCACAAATGATGATTTTAATGGATCATAAAATCTAGTTCATGTTGGTCGCTTGACTCATTGTGTCTCAGTCACTGCTAAAGTAGGTCAGGTAAGTGTATATTGTTGTACTGAGATTATTCAGTTAATTACTTGACTCTCTCCAGCGCAGACTAAATGAGGCGAAATGTAACTTTTTCATTATGGGTTTGCTTTGTTCAATTCCCGCTGGATACAAAGGCTTCTGCCACGGACCACAGATCAACATACTGTACTCCAGTGTGAAGTGTTTCTCTTTTCAATGACAGGTTTTCTTTCTTGCGTTAGGAGTTGCATGACTGACTCTTCAGTGATGTCTCCGTGACCAATCAGTGGCCGTGAATTTGTCACCTTTTTGGTGAAAATAGTGTCTCTTTTGCCTTACCTTGTAGATAGAAACACAACCAAAATCGGGTAATGAAGTTGAATACAGTAGAGCGGAGTTGTGCAAAGTGGAGTAAAATAGAGTATAGTCGAATAGAGTATAGTCAGAAAGAGTCGGGTAGAGTTGAAAAGAGCATAGTAGAGTCGAATAGAGTAGAGTAGAGTCTGATAGAGTAGAATCAGGTAGGGTATAGTCAGATAGATTAGAGGAGAGTCAATTTGACTCGAATATAGTAGAGTAGAGTTGAGTTGAGTTGAACAGAGTAGTCTGAAAGAGTCGAGTAGAGTAAAGAACATAGTATAGTCGAGTAGAGTAGGGTTGGATAGAGGAGAGTAGAGGAGAGTTTAGTCGAGTTGAAGTCGAGTGGATTGGAGTAGAGTTTGTTAGAGTACAGTCGAGCAGAGTCAGGTAGAGTAGAGTCAGGTAGGGTAGAGTCGTATAGAGTATAGTAGAGTTAAGTAGAGTAGGTTGGAGTGGATTTGAGTGGAGTTAAGTAGAGTAGAGTAGCGCAAAGTCGAGCAGAGTCTCATGGAGTCAGGTAGGCTAAAGTCGTATAGAGTAGAGTCGAGTGGAGTACAGTAGAGTAGAGTAAAATAGAGTCGAGTAGCATAGAGCCAGTGGAAAAGGGCCAACAATAGGCGAGGAGAAGATGATGAAACTCACCCTGCAATTCTCTACTTGCAGAAAACGATGAAACCTAAATTGAATTTAAACCAAAAACTCAATTGTTTCTCAGAACATCTTGGTAGAGAA